>NC_079222.1:6836389-6838889 GCF_029633865.1 Lampris incognitus
AGATAACTACATTTTTTTATTTGAAGTAAAACGTTTCCTTTAAATACGCCTTCTTTTCTCTTTTCCCCCTCCTGCCTCATATTAGCGCCTTTCTTACACCTCTGCCCGTCCTCCCATCCTTCAGCCAGTTTTCAGCCCGGTATCACGCCAAAGCGTGTAATATACCCGCTGGTCCAATGTGTCAGTGTCACGGTTTGCCTCGCTCAGGCGTGAAAAGTACACGCGTGTATGAAGGTGCAGTGCCAGCAGGGGGCGATGATTAACTCAATGCCAGCAACTCCCCACGGAGGAAAAGAAGCATACAGCATTTTCCAAAATCCCTCGCCTAACCCTAACCCCAACCCTAACCTAACCCCAACCCTAAACCTAACCGTAACCATAACCCAACCCTAACAAGAACCCTAACCTTAACCCTAACCCTAACCCCAACCCTAACCATAACCCTAACCTAACCCCAACCCTAAATCTAACCGTAACCATAACCATAACCCAACCCTAACAAGAACCCTAACCTTAACCCTAACCCCAACCCTAACCCTAAACCTAACCGTAACCATAACCATAACCCAACCCTAACAAGAACCCTAACCTTAACCCTAACCCTAACCCCAACCCTAACCATAACCATAACCCTAACCTAACCCCAACCCTAAATCTAACCGTAACCATAACCATAACCCAACCCTAACAAGAACCCTAACCTTAACCCTAACCCCAACCCTAACCATAACCCTAACCTAACCCCAACCCTAAATCTAACCGTAACCATAACCATAACCCAACCCTAACAAGAACCCTAACCTTAACCCTAACTCTAACCCTAACCCTAACCTGCCTTCACCTCTTAATCATCGCCCCCTGCTGGCACTGCACCTTCATACACGCGTGTACTTTTCACGCCTGAGTGAGGCAAACCATGACACTGACACGCCGGACCAGCGGGTATATTACACGCTTTGGCGTGATACCGGATTGCAGTTTTACCGACGTGCTTACACAATTACTTCAGTAATCAGTTTCATGCAATATTTCAATTTAACATTCTTTAAGGTTTGAAATAACGTGTGTATACATGGAGTCGCGTAGTAATTCATCTGAGGTCTGAGGCAGTAGGTACACTACCAAACAACGAGCTGTTTGGTGATGTAGAGTATAATATTCAACCAAAACTAATTTCCAAATAATACTCTAGAAAATTCCAGACCTCATTTTGAGAGAAAGTTTAGGTAACAGATTCTCATTATCATTCATTTAGACAACAAAATCGTGCGTCACCAAATAAGAGTATCTGAATTTTTATCCCAATACACAGCCATTGAAAGACGCTAAACGGTGATATTGAAATATTGTGAAGCCCTGCGTTGGGTGACTTTTCAGATGGGCTGCTTTACAAAAAAGCCAAAAGATGCACGACTGAGAGGCCACCGATACCTGAGTCAACATGTCTGTGTGTCATGATAATGTTACGCTTACGCCAACTTCGACCTTACCCAGATAAAGCTGCTCAGATAAAAGTGTTTGACTGTTTCTGAAGTCGGGGGGGTACCACCAGTTCATCAGTTTATGACTGTACAGATAGTGTTGCCTGGTCACACCAATGATGTTTTGCATCAACATCAAGTCGCAATGTACCTGTAATAAAGAGTAAAAAAGAAATCCATCTTATAATAAAGAGTCTCGGCTGCACCCCAATTCTCCTGATAGGGCTAAACAACCGCAGGGTTTTTCTGTGCACTGCATAGACCACTCCGTGATGATTACTGGCAAGGTAAAGGGAGATGGTATATGCTTCTTCTTTTTTTATTAACTATTCATTGTGCACTGACTGACTGACTGACTGACTGACTGATGGAATATTTCTCTCTAACATACGATCACTGTGCAACAAACTAGACAAACTTCCTCTACTGGTGGGGAAGAAAGGGACTTTTCTTCATCTTGCACTTTGTGCTTCGTGGAAATTTGGCTGTTTGGCTCAAACCGGTGCCCCTGTAGCTCACCTGGTAGAGTCCTTACCACAGCAGCCTGGGTTCGAATCTGGCTCGGGTCCTTTAGGGGCGGCACAGTGGTGCAGTGGTTAGCGCGGTCGCCTCACAGCAAGAAGGTCCTGGATTCGAGCCCCGGGGTAGCTCAACCTTGGGGGTCATCCCGGGCTGTCATCTGTGTTTGCATGTTCTCCCCGTGTCTGCGTGGGTTTCCTCCGGGTGCTCCGGTTTCCTCCCGCAATCCAAAGACATGTAGGTCAGGTGAATCAGCCATGCTAAATTGTCCCTAGGTGTGAATGGGTCCGCCCTGTGATGGCCTGGTGGCCTGTCCAGGGTGTCTCCCCACCTGCCACCCAATGACTGCTAGGATAGGCTCCAGCATCCCCGTGACCCCAGTTGGGATAAACGGCTTGGATAATGGACGGATGGATCAAGTCAGTGGATCAGTGGATTTGCTTCCAGTAGCGAAGTAACTCCACGTGAGGTCTTCACAAAGAGTTCAACCTGTGTGAACT
>NC_079222.1:6841389-6908889 GCF_029633865.1 Lampris incognitus
CCGGGTTACGAACGAGTTCTGTTTTTGAGTCTGTTCGTAGGTCGCATTTGTGTGTAAGTGGGAACAGTTACGCACAGTTCACATCTAGCATCAATTAGTCAAATGTTTGTCTTTGTATATAGTATATATTTTACCTAAAACATCATAAATATGATAATGGGGTAATAATAATAAATGTAACTACAGTACAGACCTAGAGCGGGTCGTGACTGGTGAGGCCGGCCGTTTGACGCCAGAAACGAGAGCCCGCTTGCGGCTCGCCCCACCGGGTGAGGGAAAAAACAATAAGAGCGTTTCACCTCTCTCTGAACACTATTATTTCCACTTTCGTTTCAGTCGTGATCGTTTTCCTGTTCTTCAATGCATCACCATCACTTGCATGTTTTGTCAATACGACCCATTGTGTGTAACTGGATTTTTTAAAATAATAGGCTTTACAGAGGTCAGTTCGTAAATTTGAGTATTCATAAGACAGGCGTTCGTAACCCGGGGACCTGCTTTACTCAATATTGTAGCGAATTCGGGGGGCAGTCCGGGAACCGCCACAGCCGGGACGCGAACCCGTGTCTCCCGCTCCGCAAGCGACAACGTTAACCAGTCGACTAAAGGGTCCGACCCGTTAGTCAAGGACCAACGTGTCTACTTATCCATGCACGTTACACTATGAACACTTGGTTCTTCGTTATGCCGCTCCACACCACTGGGGGGGCGTAAAATGATTACAAGACCGCTAATTAATGGTAGATGGACTGCACTTATATAGCGCTTTTCTAGTCCGCTGACCGCTCAAAGTGCTTTACAGTGTATGCCTCACATTCACCCATTCACACACATTCATACTAAAAAGATGGCAGTGTTGTGCATGCTACACCAGGGCATGCAGACAAATCAGGCGCCAGAGTAAAAAAGTAAATGTATTAGCGTTCTCTCACATTTGTTGGTTTAAAAAGCAGTGAAAATAAGGTTTGCAATGGAAATGGCTTTGCTAGATGAGCAAAATGAGCCAATTTTCTGGCATTGAGCAGGAATAAATTACGGAAGGACGGATGGCTTAGTTTTATGAGTGTTCATATGAGCATTCACTCATTAGCGGGAATCATTCGTTTACATCAAACTCTATCTTCCAGTTGTGTTTTTACCATGGGTGTAGTTTTTCTCTTAAGTTATACTTTATTAGTCCACTTGTGACAACAGACGCTAGTAATGCTATGTTGCCCAAGGTAGGGGGAGAACAGCACTGTCAGGGGTCGTCGGGATGAAATGCCTTAACCACGGGCATGTGACCGTATCTGGGAATCTGATATAAGCATCCTTCTATGTTCAGTGAAGGCCAAACCAGGATTATTCAGCCATTCCTGGGATTCGATCCTGTTACTGTCTACATGCTTTGCTTACTACCAGATTATCAGCCAACCCCATTAAGAAACCTGTCTGCTGTTGAAACTGAAACATCTCAGGAGCTGAATAATTGAATTTGATTATCGCACATCTTCACTTGTAACAACAAACAATCTGCTCCAACTGTATCGAAGTTATGTTTTTGGAAAAATGTTTTTCAGGGATATTGTGAAAAAAAATAGGACCGGAAGGTGTGCTTCAGTTATCGGGTCATCACACTGCTCAGCCTCCCTAGAAAGGTCTACTCTAGGGTGCTGGAAAGGAGGCTCCGACCGATTGTCGAACCTCGGATCCAGGAGGAGCAATGTGGATTCCATCCTGGCCGTGGAACAACGGACCAACTCTTTACCCTTGCGGAAGTGCTGAGGGAGGCATGGGAGTTTGACCAGCCAGTCCACATGTGTTTTGTGGACTTGGAGAAGGCTTACGACCGTGTACCCCGGGGCAGTTGCATCAAGCCATCCGGTCCTTGTATAACCAGAGTTATACAAAAATACCCTTGTGTCTGCATTGTTGGCACAAAGTCAAACATGTTTTTGTTGGGTGTGGACTCCGCCAAGGTTGTCCCTTGTCTCTGATTCTGTTTGTGATATTCATGGACAGGATCTCAAGGCGCAGCCAAGGTGAGAAGGAGTGTCTGTGAATGTTCTCATTCATCCAGGTCATGGTTATCCAAAGGAATTGAGGAGTGTGTCCATTTTGGGGAATCTCAGAATTGCATCTCTGCTCTTCGCAGATGATGTGGTTTTGTTGGCGTCATCAGAACGCGACCTCCAGCGTACACTGGGGCGGTTTGCAGCTGAGTATGAAATGGTCGGGATGAGAGTCAGCACCTCCAAGTTGGAGACCATGGTTTTCTACCGGAAAATGGGGGATTGCCCCCTCTGGGTTGGAGATGGGTTTTGCTTCAAATGAAGGAGTTCAAGTATCTCGGGGTCTTGTTCACGAGTGAGGGTAGGATGGAGCGGGAGATTGACAGGCATATTGGTACAGCATCAGCAGTAATGCGGACGTTGTACCGGACAGTTGTGGTGAAGAGGGAGCTGAGCCGGACAGTGTTGAGCCACTGCTCCTTCACGTCAAAAGGAGCCAGTTGAGGTGGTTCGGGCATCTGATTAGGATGCCGCCTGGGCGCCTTCCTTTGGAGGTTTTCCGGACATGTCCAACTGGGATGAGACCCCGGGATAGACCCAGAACTCACTGGGGGGACTACATGTCCAATCTGGCCTGGGAACACCCTGGGATCCCCCAGGAGGAGCTGGAGGGCACTGCTGGGGAGAGGGACGTCTGGAGTGCCCTACTTAGCTTGCTGCCACCGCGACCCGACCCCTGGGAAGCGGCTGATGATGAGATGAGATTGTGAAAAAAGGAAATCAGCTCACCGTTCATTTAGTTAGGTTTTTGTTTTTGTTTTTTGGGGGGGGTTTTTTGTTTTGTTTGTTTTTGGTTTTTTTTACAAGATTTGAAGATTCAATCCAAGATCAGATGACATATTAAGGTAGATATGTTTGCAGTTTACAGTTGGATGTTGAGTTTGAACGTACCTGTTACATTTCCTATGATTTCCTGCTTCTTTGCAAAAGGAGATTTCCTCATTCCAAACCAGTGCAGCATCTACTTTTAGAAACATTTGACTTTGAATGTGATCATTTTATTTTATTCTCACTCAGCCCCACTAATAACCACACATTTCTCCTCGAAGGGGTCTCAAAACTCCTAACTATTTTACCTGTGTGTCCAAGTAAGTTAGTACTTACACAAAGTTTGACTTGGGAGAGATGCTCAGGTCATAAAAACATGAATATATTCAAACACCGCTTTACAGCTGACAGTCTATCTCTGAAGTATTTTACTTGAGAATGATTTTACTTGGGAGTTGCATTCAAAAGTCTGATATGTTTGCGTATGTACAGAGATTCAGTAGGAAAGTGGTGTTTGTGATTATGGAAAGAATCCACTGGAGGTTTTCGGTCTAGCAGTTAAAACAGAAAAAGCAGCTCAATTACTGCAAGTACATTTAAAATGTGGTTACAGTCATTTTAATTGTACTGACTGAGAGCTCGAAGCTGCTTTCACTTAGCAGTGTGTGTGTGTGTGTGTGTGTGTGTCTGTGTGTATACATGGATGTGCACACTCCAATGCTTTGCTAGCTAGCTGTGAGTTGCGCAGTTACCCGCCACCTATGTGTGTCTGTTCTCCTCTCATCCTCTCTCTTTCATCATCCTCCGAACAACAGATATATGTTGTGAACGTACACACATGTAATTATGGTGTTTCCAGAGCTCTGCTCTATAACCCAGACTCTCCTCATCTCCTTTCCTCTCTCCTCTCCTCCTTCACTTTAGCAGCATGACATCCCCAGAGATGTGCTGGCCAGTGCCCATGCGAGCCATTGGGGCCCAGAACCTCCTCACCATGCCGGGAGGAGTCTCCACGGCCGGATATCTCCACAAGAAGGGAGGAAGCCAGTTCAGCCTCATGAAGTGTGAGTGGGGATACAGCACCATCACGTTGAACCGTTTTCCTTAACATGCCGGTGTACCATACGGATTTATTGATCACTTCAGATTGTTGGCAATGGCTTATCTGCCTGTTATATCCTGCTTATTTACATGTTCGACATAAATCATCATTCATCCATTCAAGAAAATATTATTCATTCATTCATTCATACTAGGTACTACTATATTTTCAAGGTATTACTTTATATTATTTACACATTTGTTTGTTTCTGTACTGCACTTGTTCTCATCTTTATTTTCTGTTTCTATCTGTTTGAAGCTGTACATTCCGGTTTACATATAAGGATTTATATCGTGTATTATTATTCCAGTTTCAATGTTATTTCATCATGTCCATTTAACGCCCGCACAGCAGATACACGCTGTGCCGGAAATGGATGTCGTCCGGACGTCCACTAAGTAAAGTATATATGTTGTCTCCGTCTCAGGGCCACTACGGTACATCATCATCCATAAGGGCTGCGTCTACTACTTCAAGAGCAGTACTTCTCCTGCCCCACAGGGGGCCTTCTCGCTCAACGGCTATAACAGGTGAGTTTCCTATCCCCGGAAAAGACCTTTTCTCTTCATTGTCCTCACATGCGTCAAACAAACTAGATCTTAAGACCACCACGTCTTACCACGTCGGACAGCTGAGATGTTTGCCCCTTGCTAGCAATCGGTCCACATTGTCCCGCTGTCTTCTGCCTACTGCCCACTTGTATGGACTTCCTGTCTCGGTGGCCCTGACCTGGATTCAAGACAAACCGAAGTGGCTTTTTCTAAGTGGGTTGTACTTTGATAAATTTGGTGCATATCTGATCTACTTCCTGGTTCAAGTTACAGGAAGTAGCAGCCTGTACGTACCGTAGGTAGCAGTAACCGTCCATAAACTACCTGGCCAGCACAATAGAGAAGTCATAGACCTCCGTCTGCAGCAGCGCAGTCAAATGAACTAAATACACCTTCAACCACCTCCAGTGATTAATGGTCTTTGTCATATTGTCAGATTAAAAAACTGTTTCTAGAATATACAAACTCTTATTGAAATTATGTTATGTTGGGTCCGCGGTGGTGTAGCGGTCTAAGCATCGGCTTTGTGTCGATGCAGTTGCCCACTGGGGACCAGGGGTTCGCGCCCCGGTCTCGTCAGATCCGACTATGGGCGGACTCGATGAAGCAGCAATAATTGGCAACGCTGTCTTCGGGAGGGGGGCGGAGTTGGCTTGTGTTCATCACATGAATGCGTCTCGATATGTGTCGGAAAAAGCAGTGGTTCGGCCTGGATTCGCCTTGTCATGAAAGTGGCGAGGCGAATCCTTCGAGACTGCCGGCCGGGGAGATGCAGTTGGAAACGCATGTATGAGGGTGGGTCTTTGAATTAACATGTCCAACATGTCTGGGTAGAGACGCCGTTACAGACGCACCATAACTACCACCAAGGCATTGCAGTATTTACAGGCGTTGGACAGCGGCCATTTTAAATTGTTTAAAAATAGTACTAAAGTTGTTAAAATGTTAATTTTGGTGTCAGTTAATTTCATAACAGACATACTAACATATGTAATGCATTAATATCTCAGTTGGGTATTTATCTTGACAGAATATAGAGTTTAAAAACCAGTGGTCATTTTGACTGCCCACGGTCGTTTTAGGTAGGAGTGAGATCTCGGTCATTCGAGTAAGACTCGTGTTTTGTTGTCGCATATGACACCGTTGTAAAGCTGAGTCCCATGGTGGTCCCATGTCCAAAATCCACTAAATTACCTCAAAAAGTAAAATGACCAATATGCAGAAGGGCAAAACCTACAAAATGAAGTGCCAGGCTGGATGAAGGTTTGAGGTTTAACCTTTGATATGAATCATGTTTCACAGGGTGATGAGAGCAGCAGAGGAGACCACATCCAGTAACGTGTTCCCATTCAAGATTGTCCACTTCAGCAAAAACCACAGAACATGGTTCTTCTCCGCCGCCAGCGAGGACGAAAGAAGGGTCAGATGTTTCCACATACTCTACACACACACACACACACACACACACACACACATACTCATATATGTTTATATACATGCATCCACACACTTGTAGAACACTTGAGGACATATATGTATACTGTGTAAAAAATGAATTTATAGAGGAAGATGAAGATACTTTTATTGCCACAGTACGTACTTACAACGAAATCCATTCCCTGCATTTAACCCATCCTCTAAACACACACTGACAGCTGTGCTGGAGTATTACGCTTAGCATGCATGTCATGCAAATCGCTTATTCACAGACATTAAGAAATAGCTCACATAAAGACATATTATACACACAATACTGTATCTAGTTTTGAATACTATTCACACCCACATACACAGACATACCATACCTACTTCACATGTCATGAATACGCCTATTGCTGCTAACATAGGATATTTATATAAATGGATATTTATTTATTTAAATAAATAAATATTAAATAAAATATAAAAATATTAAATACATATTTATTTAAATAAATTTGTAATTTGTGATATTGGGCTATAACAAATAAAATTGACTTGACATGTAAATCCATCACAAAAATATAGTTTATTATTTACATGTTTTTATACATACTATATGTATGAACATATTGGACATCAGCAAATACTATGTAATATGACAGGTTACATGCCAAGTTTATGCCGGCAAGAGAAATACTGCAGTGTATTTGTGTGTTTATGGGTTGTCTGAAAAGTCTCACAAGAGGTTTATCAGAGGTACCAAGACAAATATTATGACAGTGTGGTTGTGCTGAATTGCCCCTCTGGGCTAAATAAAGTTGTTTGAATGTGAATTTTTCAGAAATGGATGCGACACCTGCGGAAGGAGATAGACCATTATAACGACAGGAGAGAATCACACATCCCCAGGTATGTGTGCTTTAAATAAATGCCACATACAGTTTTGTCGAGGCTATACAACAGGATAAATAGCTCTCCATTTTGTGATAAATTAGTTGGCAGAATGTAGCATTAATTTTCAGACTAAACATACAGTCAAACAGAATTGTCTGAATGACTTGGAAAAAACAAGCTGAGTTTTTCCATGTGTGCATGCAAAAAGTCCCTCCATTCATCTTAATTTCATCTTCATCATCTCCTATCATAAACTGAAAGTACATGCAAATATTACTAAGGTTACACCAGCGGACAAAGCTGTGAGCATCCCTCCATTCATCTTAATTTCATCTTGCATCATCTGCTGTCATACACATTGAAAGTACATGCAAATATTACTGAGGTTACACCAGCGGACAAAGCTGTGAGCAGACAGCTGGTTTCACTGGAAACCTTTAGTAAACCACAACAAGTGCATGAATTACAATTGTTAGTTCCTTTAATAATAGTGCCAGAAAATGCCTAATCTGTCTGTGGACTGGGCTGATCAACTTATCGTTTCTGTGCAAAGACATTTTATTTGCAGGCCAATTTATTTTAGTTTACTATTTAAGTTGATGATGTAGTTTTCTTTTTAACAAGCTTTTATTTTTAATCATTGACTGCATTTCATTATTAATCACACATCCCCAGGTATGTGTACTTTGAATAAATGCCAAATACAGATTTGTTGATGCTATATAATATGATAAATATCACTGCATTTTGTGATAAATCATTGGGCAGAATTCAGCACATTTTAATTTTCAGACTACACATATAGTCAAACAGAACTGTCTAAATTAATATCTAATATATAATAATAATAATAAATACAGTTAAATAGTATAATAATAATATGTAATATGTAATGAATACTGAATATCTTCAGTATTAAGCACACCTGATATTAAAGGGGCATGTTTTTATTTGTTAACGCACGTGTTTTCCAACAATATTAATTTGAGTGTCAATATGTCCAATCAAAATGGATGACAGATCAATTTTAGTCAATTCATTAAGGATAAATGAATTTTTGCTTTCTCGAGGATGAAAAGTTCAGGGTTTTTCGTTGCTGAAGAGTGTGATAAATAGCCATGGAAATTAATTGGATTTTAACAATTAGTTTCGGCAGGAGCAGTCCAGTGAATAGTTTCATCTCATTGCACAATATTTTCAAAACGGATTTGAACATTCATAAATCTTACAGCCAGAGGAGTTCTGCAAAATATCTGTCCACCAAGAACTTATTATTTAAGGGTCCAAAGTTTGATTTTGAACTCTTGGTTGGCTAATCTGTCCAGGAGAAGCCAACACAGTACCCATAACTGCAATGCCGAGGTGCCCTTTAGCAAACAACCGTAAACCAAATATTCCAGTAAGGCGGGTACGTGGCGACCAGTAAAAAAACTGTGGGTGCGTTGGGGATCTCCCAGTGAGGAAAAGTTGAAGATAGTGGTTTTACTGGGCAGCTGCCAGCTGTGTGTCTGGTTCAGGACGTTTCTGCGGATCAGAGACTCAAACAGAGAAGTTTTTGTCCCTTTCGTGACTCATGTTGCTGAAAGCCACCGAAAGCGGTGATTTAGGGCTGTGATCAGACAGATGGATGACCTAGATTGGGCTTCGAGAGTTCCTCAGGTGGTTTGTGTTTCTCTGCAACTTACTGCTTACCGACACATTTTAGTGCCAACTGCTTTGTGGTAACGTGAATAAGTTGTGCCATGGTGATTCGACTTTTAATTTACAGCCAGACCAAAAAGTTTAAAAATCCTCTGACGAAAACATCAATACTACCTACTTTATAAAACCTTATAGGGTAGATTTGTGTAAAATATTTGGTTATGTCTTTGGTAAATAAGCCGACACTAAAAGGTGACGTGAAAATACCACTATTTAAATGAATTAAGTAAAAAATAGATATATGTTTGTTTATTTAAATATATATAAAATCTTCTTTTTTTTTTTTTTTTTTTTTTTTAACTAGTCAACACACCCACAAATGACCAGCGGGGCTTTGCCGTGAGGGGATACTATCTGCAGTGGAAAATGAAATCCCAACAAGTAAAGCGGGTAGAGTCGGATAGAGTAGAGTCGAGTTGAACCAGTACCATGCAGTGGAAACAGGGCAATAGATGGCCTCTTTGACTCCCCGTTCAAACCAATCATATTCCTCCCTATCAAGGATGTGTACATCCTCATCCTTGAAAGAGTGGCTCCTGGCTTGTGGATGGGTGTAGACTGTGGAGTCCTGGCCTGATGAGGTCGCTCCTCGTTATTTTCCAAACACTACATCTCAGCTGATTTCCGACCCCAAAACATGCCGCACCAGAAATTGGTCCACCCCAAGGATCGGGACCCCCGGCACAAAGAGAGCAATATAGTGCACGCTGTTAAGTGCCAGGAGGGTCGCCGTGACTTGTACAGTGGGGAAACCAAACAGATGCTGGCCAAGAGGATGGCACAACGCAGCAGAGCTAACACGTCAGGCCAGGATCCCACAGTCTACACCCATCTACAGGCAGGACCCCATAGTCTACACCCATCTACAGGCAGGACCCCACAGTCTACACCCATCTACAGGCAGGACCCCACAGTACACCGATCTACAGGCAGGACCCCACAGTCTACACCCATCTACAGGCAGGACCCCATAGTCTACACCCATCTACAGGCAGGACCCCACAGTGTACACCCATCTACAGGCAGGACCCCACAGTCTACACCCATCTACAGGCAGGACCCCACAGTCTACACCATCTACAGGCCAGTGGCCACTCTTTCAGGGATGAGGATGTGCACATCCTTGATAGGAAGGAACGCTGGTTTCAACGGGGAGTCAAAAAGGCCATCTATGTGAAGAGAAAATGACTATCCCTGAACCGGGTGGGGCTAAGAGTACATCTGTCACCATCTTACAATGCTGTGATTGCAAACATTCCCAAATCCCCTGTGAATAGTACACATGACCATTTTAACTCTAGTTAATGGTCACGACAATTTGCATATCAATCAATCAACTGATTGTTGGTTTGGGTCATTATGCCACTGTATTATTTATAAGGGTGGGGTACCTGCAGTCACTGTATTGTTTATATGGGTGGGGACACCTGCAGTCACTGTATTGTTTATAAGGGTGGGGACACCTGCAGTCACTGTATTGTTTATAAGGGTGGGGGTACCTGCACTCCCTGTATTGTTTATAAGGGTGGGGGTACCTGCAGTCACTGTATTGTTTATAAGGGTGGGGGTACCTGCACTCCCTGTATTGTTTATAAGGGTGGGGGTACCTGCAGTCACTGTATTGTTTATAAGGGTGGGGGTACCTGCACTCCCTGTATTGTTTATAAGGGTGGGGGTACCTGCAGTCACTGTATTGTTTATAAGGATGAGGGTACCTGCACTCCTTGTATTGTTTATAAGGGTGGGGTACCTGCAGTCACTGTATTGTTTATAAGGGTGGGGTACCTGCAGTCAGGTGAGACTGAAGAGGTCACTTAGATGAGTGATAACACGTGTCTCTCAGTAAACGTTGTGTTCAGATGAACCGATTCACCTTTCTGAGATTTCTGCACCTGGGTTATTGAGCATGCACCAAGACAAAGCTCAAAGCCTGTTGTGTCATCACTACAGCAGATGGTATTTTACTTAAAGTAGAAATATTTGCCTGTGCACCTGCTCCGTGTTAGGGTTAGTGATACAGGAGTTTTATGAGTAAACTCTGGACAGTAAGATTCACTCTTAATACACAAATGACTTCTTTTTTTTACCGTAGTGACTCAGACTCAGATGCTGACAGTTTCTACGGCACCATCGAGAGGCTTATGGATATTAAACATACTGTAGGCAATCCAGAGGATGGTAAGATGTCTTGAAACACACACACACATACACTCTCTCTCTCTCTCTCTCACACACACACACACACACACACACACACAATCACATACAAGTAGACAACTAAATAAATAGATTCACACAAACAGTAGAGTGTTCCAGTTTTACATCCTGGGTTACCTTGTTTTTTGTTTTTTGTTTTTTGGGGGGGGGGTAAATTAATTTACAACCTCAAATGGTTTGTAATCAAGACAAATTGAAAAGATTGGGAATTTCTATTCTGTGTAAAACAGTAAACAACCTTCATTTGCAGTCCCATGCACTTCCAAATATTTATGTGTCCAAGTACTTTTTGGCGGCACGGTGGCGCAGTGGTTAGCGCGGTCGCCTCACAGCAAAAGGTCCTGGGTTCGAGCCCCGGGGTAGTCCAACCTTGGGTGTCGTCCTGGGTTGTCCTCTGTGTGGAGTTTGCATGTTCTCCCCTTGTCTGCGTGGGTTTCCTCCGGGGGCTCCGGTTCCCTCCCACAGTCCAAAGACATGTAGATCAGGTGGATCGGTCGTACTAGATTATCCCTAGTTATGAATGTGTGTATGTGTGTGTGGGCCCTGTGATGGTCTGGCGGCCTGTCCAGGGTGTCTCCCCGCCTGCCGCCCAATGACTGCTGGGATAGGCTCCAGCATCCCCGCGACCCTGAGAGCAGGATAAGCGGTTTGGGTAATGGATGGATGGATGATCCCAAACAGCCACTCCTCTCGTCTGCCACAGACCCCTGTCCCCCAAAATGTCCTTTTTATACGCTATCATCAAGGATGAGAAAGGGGCGAATACACCAACCTGCAAACAAAAACAAATGAAACACTCACACACGCACAAGCACACACATACCATCATATCATATACTTGCACTGTTCTATGCTGTACTATACTTGCACATGGACAGAGACATAGCATAGAGTCCATCACCATTTTTTTTTTGTCTCTTCCCTGTGTAAAGACTACATGGAGGAGGACGATGATGAGGAAGAGGAGGACTATATTAGACCTGATACTGACTGTTCACCAACAACCCCAGGTAAAGTACACACACAACACACAAATTCACAAACCGGCATACGCACAAACATAAGAACACAGATAATAATGCACACCACACAAAGCTGCATACAGAAACACATGGAAACACACACAAAACACACAAATACACGCAGCTGCTAACACAATAATAACTCATCTATGAGTTTTGAGCTTGTCATTATCTTTATAGCACGCATTAGGTGTAAACATTAAGGTAAATGTGCCTCTCGCAGGTCACAGGATGTAACACCTACTGGGCAAAGTAGCATCGAGGTCATTGTCTTAGTTTCATTAGTTTTTCACAACGGTGATGGACAGGTTGAAGGACGAGATCAGGCAGGAGTCTCTCCGTGGACTATCATGTTCGCAGATGACATTGTGATCTGTAGCGAGAGTAGGGTGCAGGTTGAGGAGAGCCTGGAGAGGTGGAGGTATGCACTGGAGAGAAGAATGAAAGTCTGGAGGAGCAAGACGGAATACCTATGCGTGAATGAGAGGGAGGACAGTGGAAGAATGGTGAGGATGCAAGGAGTAGAGGTGATGAAGGTCTAGGAGTTTAAATACTTGGGGTCGGCTGTCCAAAGTAATAGGGAGCGTGGAAGAGAGGTGAAGAAGAGAGTGCAGGCAGGGTGGAGTGGGTGGAGAAGAGTGTCAGGAGTGATTTGTGACAGAAGGGTACCAGCAAGAGTTAAAGGGAAGGTTTACAAGATGGTTGTGAGACCAGCTATGTTATATGGTTTGGAGACAGTGGCACTGATGAAAAGACAGGAGGTGGAGCTGGAGGTGGCAGAGTTGAAGATGATAAGATTTTCACTGGGAGTGACAAAGGACAGGATTAGGAACGAGTATATCAGAGGGACAGCTCAGGTTGGACGGTTTGGAGACAAAGCAAGAGAGGCAAGATGGAAATGGTTTGGACATGTGTGGAGGAGAGATGCTGGGTATATTGGGAGAAGGATGCTGAATATGGAGCTGCCAGGGAAGAGGAGAAGATGAAAGCCAAAGAGGAGGTTAATGGATGTGGTGAGGAAGGACATGCAGGTGGCTGGCATGACAGAGGAAGATGCAGAGGACAGGAAGAGATGGAAACGGATGATCCGCTGTGGCGCCCCCTAATGGGAGCAGCCGAAAGTAATAGTAGTAGTAGTAGTAATTTCATTAGTTTTTCATTTTAAAGTCTGACCAAATTTGCAACATAATGTCATCAGACACACCCATTTACACACAGCCAATCATACCATAATCATCAAAATATGAAACCCCACGTACTCTTGTTTATACTTGTCACTCAAAGGTCAGCTCATGAATATTAATAAGGACTAGACCACTCCCTCACGGTGCTTGATATTTGAAAAGAGTTATGGAAAAGGTATAAAAACACAATATTAGTCATTTACAAATAAAAGGCTGTTTCTGAATGTCATGTTTAGGATATTTAGACAAAGTGAAATCTGATTACTTATTATTATTTTGGTCTGACTTAGTAATTGTTTTTAATCGTTGTACTTATTCCGCCAGTTTGTCATGTTCACCAATTAGAAATAATGTAGTGTTCATCAGTCACATTGACCTAGGCCACCTTTGGATTTTACAGAAATACACTTGTCAAATTTATCAAAAATACAGGATATACTTCCATCTCGTTTATTTACAGTATTGATGATAGTCATGGTTAACAGCTTTCACATAAGATGGTTCTTCTGACCTGAAGAGAACATGAGGGACAATAGTAGGGTGGCAGTAGCTCAGGAGGTAGAGCAGGTCATCTAGGAACTGGAGGGTTGCCGGTTCGGTCTTCGGCTCCTCCTGGCAAAAATGTGGAGGTTTCCCTGAACTGCTGCTGATGAGCCAGTTGTTGTCTAGCTTGGTTGATACCATCATCGGTGAACGTGACGCGTTGATTAATTGCACAGCGCTTTGAGTGGTTGTTACATCTAGATGAGCGCTATATAAAATGCAGTCCATCCAGAAGCTGATTTTATTTTATCTGTCTGTCACCTCTTCAGGTAGGCCCGCCGGCCCTCCGCCCTCCTACCCCCCTCCCCCCGTCCCAGCCGCGCTCCACCATTGGCTAGATTCCAGCCCAGGGTTCCACAAAGGCCCTCCCCCTCCTATCCCTTTGCCCAGTAAAATGCCTCCCAGTTCACTGGCTAAGAAACCACCTCCACCGTTCCCTCCTCCCACAATCCAGAAAGAGCTTTGCAACAAGGGTCCCCCTCCTCCCCTCCCCTTTGCCTCCCATCTGCAGAAGTCCTCGTGTCTCACCCCTCCTATCCCGCCGCCCCCCAACCAGAAGAAACAGCTCCAGGGCAGGATGTCTTCTATGCCGGAGGGAGGCAGCGACAAGGGAGACCGTAGGCCTCCGCCATCAGTGACCATCATATCCTCCGCCCTCTGCAGCCAATTCGAGAGCAAGATGTCCCTCAACGGTTCCGCCCACCACTCCTCCGCAGTCACCTCAGGAAGTCACTCACCCATCGCCAGTCGCCAAAGGATCCAGAGTAATCACGTCATTAAGCAGGGCCCTCCGCTCCCCCCGCCCAACACTGTGGGGTCCATCCAGAAAAATACAGGCCGCAGATATGGGGCACCTGAGCCCCACCTACCTCCCCCCTCCCTCCCTCCCATGTCTCCTCATTCACCTGCTCTTCCCAAACCGTCAGTGCCCAGCAGGCCTCTGGGCCCCAAACCTCCTCCACCCATCATTAAGCCTCCACTGCCCACAGCCAAGCCCAGAGGACCTCCCATCCAGTAAGCCACATTCAAACACAAGAACACAGTAGAGACAACATTTCTGTTGTATCTATTCTCTTCTGTTTTAGGGATGCAAAACAAGCATAACTACCGATTCTTTTTACCCACTCACAAGTAATGAGAAAGGGGGTGTCCGGGTAGCATAGCGGTCTATTCCGTTGCCTACCAACTTGGGGATCGCCGGTTCAAATCTCCGTGTTACCTCTGGCTTTGTCGAGCGTCCCTACAGACACAATTGGCCATATCTGTGGGTGGGAAGCCAGATGTGGGTATGTGTCCTGGTCTCTGCACTAGCGCCAACTCTGGTCGGTTGGGGTGCCTGTTCGGGGAGGAGGGGGAACTGGGGGGGAATAGCGTGATCCTCCCACATGCTACATCCCCCTGGCGAAACTCCTCACTGTCAGGTGAAAAGAAGCGGCTGGCGACTCCACATGTATCGTAGGAGGCATGTGGTAGTCTGCAGCCCTCCCCGGATCGGCAGAGGGGGTGGAGCAGCAACTGGGACGGCTCAGAAGAGTGGGGTAATTGGACGAGTACAATTGGGGAGAAAAGGGGGGGGGTGATCCACCAAAAAAAAAAAAAAATGAGAAAGGGTAGTGCAAAAAAAAAAAGAAAGCAGAGGCACAAAAACGACCAGTTCATCTAAATATGCTTGACCTCTTACACCAAAATACACAACCAACTTTTTTTTTTCATAAGTGCTTAAGAGGACTTACGGGTGTTTTTGAACGTTTTAGCCCATTAACTATAAATCACATGGTTACATTTACATTGACAGCTGACCATTTCATAAAACATACCAAGGTGTTTCATGTTTTTGGATGCATTTTCCTACTTTCCTGGAAGCTGGTGGTTTCCATTCATTTCAGTACAGTAAAAAAAAAATCATCTGGCAGAAAATTGAAACTTGCTTGAGATAGGTAACACATCACGGAGAAAATTCTGTCAACGCTGTACTGTTAATAATAGAAATAGGTCTGTAGTTATTGAGATTGAGAGGGTCACCACATTTATGCAATTGGGTAACTCTGGCACGTTTCCACATTGCTAGAACTTCACATGTGGATAAAGATAAATTAAAATGTTCTTATTAGTGTAAACTTAGTTGGCTCATATATCAAACTCTGAGTCTGAACAGGAGCGGTGAAATAATATTAACACAACACAACTGGTGTATGCATGCGGCATGTGGACACGCTCTGCTAACACATGTCAATACGTTCTATCTTCCTCTCAGAAGAACGTCTCCGGAGGGCCAGAGTTTCCGAAGCTCCCTGGACGAGATACCAGCAGACCGCAGGAAGAGCAGAAAAGACCCATCAAACCACAGTGGACGACAGGACCACTCTGATGAAGAATATGAGAATGTAAGAGCTGTTTCGACCGTTGATATCATCTGTTTCCAGCGAAAAATGAACTCGGGTTCAGCAGTAGGCAGGGGGTCGGAATCTATCACAGCAGGCTTTGAGCAGAGGGCAGGATTAAACCCCAGACAGGGGATCAGTCCATCACGGCGTCCCCACACACACAGAATTACTCACACGCCATTCAGATCTATCAGCAATCCACAGCTGAATTTCAGACTCTGTGGGTGAGACTGTGGGAGGAAACCCACGCAACACGGGGCGAACATGCAAACTACACATATTTCCCTGTTCCAGTTTGTGTGTGTGTGTGTGTGTGTGTGTGTATACTATATAGTAGCACAATTCATACACCAAGGTAATCCAAAGTGCTTAAATAAAGGCATAAAAAGACATTAAGTAAGACATACAAACCAAGACAACAAAGAGATTAATTACTAAGAAGAATATTAAGATAAAAGATTTTAAAAAAATAAAGGATAACCACGAATAAGCATAAGCAGTAAAATTAAAGGCAGAGGGAGGCAGAACCGCCCAATAATAACTGCGGGAATTCAGTTCACATGGACAACTAGTTTAAATGGGACGACTTAACCGGAAGACTCAAACAAAAGGACAAATTGTCGAACGGTCTCTCGCAGGACAAAACTCAGTTCAGTCCTCAAGTACATTTGCAGATTGTGGGTCTGACACATGGCACCATACAAGATGAATTTCTTAAAACAGGACCCACCGCAACCAACCACATAAAGATTGAGTACAATAGATAAATATGAAAAATAATGATAATGTGAATTAAAGATTAGGTAAAAGGTGGTACAAGTGAATGAAAAAAAAAAACAATTTTGATTAAAAGCTAAATAAAAAAGACTTTTTTATGGCTGAAATTGAATAAAAAGGGTTAAAGTGGGAGATAAAGTAGGGAAATGGTGAGAGCGCAGCTGTTGGTAGTGTGAAGATTCAGTTGAATTCATTGGAAAAAGTACCCTGAAACTTTAACACATCCAAAACCTGTCAGAACATGTGCATGTTTTGAGATTAGTTTTCGTTTCTATTTCCGTTGTACTTCAAGAACCGCAGAGGTTTGGACATGCGTCACTGAGAAACGACCGCTGTGCTTGCATGTCAGTTTTCCTGCGACGTTTCACACCATAAACAATATTAGCAAACAAATGAAGAGGTTTGTGCCAACAATCTTGTTTTCTATTATGTTTCACTGCTGTGTGAACATGAGATATGTCTCAAGAGACGGGACAAGTGCCAAGAGACGATGAAAGACTTCAGAAAGAGGAGAGCTGAATTGAGAAATCGACTTTTAGAAGCGATAAAGAGCAGCGGCACGTGCAGGGGAGACTTCCTGAATCATGATTTAAAGCCCCGCCTGAGCGTTCTTGGAAGTCAGACTCAGTATCTCCCCCTGACCGAGGGCAAAATCAGGTTCTGAGAACTCCAAACAGAACCACACCATCGCCATGGAAACACTTAAGAACCCATGAACCCAGTCTGATGGCGCAACACGTCTTGATAAGTCCCTATCATAGAAAAACACAACTAATATCCTTGATTAAAACAGAGGGCCCTCTTTCTCAGTAGCCATGGTAGCTAATATGGCTACTGTGCCGCCACACGGCGACAATGTGCTGTTTAATAGCCATGTGTTGTGCTATAGAAGAATGAGTTACGATACAATAAGATACGATAAAATGTGACACGATGCAAAATGATACAATATGATACGATGCAAAATGATACAATATGATACGATAAAATGTGACACGATGCAAAATGATACAATATGATACGATAAAATGTGACACGATGCAAAATGATACAGTATGATACGATAAAATGTGACACGATGCAAAATGATACAATATGATACGATAAAATGTGACACGATGCAAAATGATACAATATGATACGATGCAAAATGATACAATATGATACGATAAAATGTGACACGATGCAAAATGATACAACATGATACAATAAAATGTGACAGGATGCAAAATGATACAATATGATACGATAAAATGTGACACGATGCAAAATGATACAACATGATACGATAAAATGTGACACGATGCAAAATGATACAATATGATACGATAAAATGTGACACGATGCAAAATGATACAATATGATACGATGCAAAATGATACAATATGATACGATAAAATGTGACACGATGCAAAATGATACAGTATGATACGATAAAATGTGACAGGATGCAAAATGATACAATATGATGCGATGCAAAATGATACAATATGATACGATAAAATGTGACACGATGCAAAATGATACAACATGATACAATAAAATGTGATACGCTTTGATACAATATGATATGATATGACACAAACACAATTTGATATGACACAACTTCGTCAGATTCCTCTGAAATTTGCTTTGTGTCACAGCAGGCCCGTAAGAAACATCACACAAAAAAATCGACATAAATAACTGAATGCACATGTGAACACAACTGACTTATCACAACAGTTATGTTTTAATAGGCCTTTACACAAACAGCCAAAATTAGAAGACAAGAAAAAGAAATGACTGCTCATGACTTCAGATGCCGAGGTGAACTCTTCTTCCCCTGACTTTGTATTTCCTGTATTACACAAAGCGCTAAAATAAAACCTTTCTCGCTGTGCTGAGTGGGACGTCCACTCCTCCTCCCTCAGCTTTCTAAAGACACCCATTTGCATCATTGCTAATTTGAGTGTTTTGTTTCCTCCTCATCAGACTGTTGCACGCGGCGTCAGAGATTAGCGGGCGTTTGTCAACCTCCTGCCTCGTCTAATCTGATGATGTGGAAGTGGGATTAGCCGTAATGTTTATCTGATTTACTGGCTGGTTTTACTGCCACGTGGGCGTTTGTACAGCCAGCGTATTGTGTTTATTCTGTAATGTTATGTTGTCATGATATTTTTATGCCGAGCACATCTCTTGTGTGAGTGTGTTGGCTGTGTTTTATGTCCTCTTCAGTATTCCAGGTAAATCTTTTGTTGAAAACTGTTATTTTTTACTACTAGTTGTATTTTTTTACTACTAGTTGTATTTTTTTACTACTGGTTGTTGACACTGCTGCTGCATCACTTTTACTTTTCATCTTAAGAAATTATCTTATTCACCATTTGAACATTTTTTACACCTACCCTTATTAGTTTGCTGCTGATGTAAAAGTAAAATTAATTTAGGGTGTCCGGGTAGCGTAGCGGTCTATTCCGTCGCCTACCAACAAGGGGACCGCCGGTCCGAATCCCAGTGTTACCTCCAGCTTGGTCGGGCGTCCCTACAGACACAGCTGGCCGTGTCTGCGGGTGGGGAAGCCGGATGTGGGTATGTGCCCTGGTCGCTGCACTAGCGCCTCCTCTGGTCGGTCGGGAGGCGGGGGGCAACTGAGGGGAATAGCGTGATCCTCCCACGCGCTACATCCACCTGGTGAAACTCCTCACTGTCAGGTGAAAAGAAGCGGCCGGCGACTCCACGTGTATCGGAGGAGGCATGTGGTAGTCTGCAGCCCTCCCCGGAAGAGTGGGGGTAATTGGCCGAATACAACTGGGGGAAAAAAGGGGGGAAATTCCACAAAAAAAGTTAAATTAATTTATTCATTAAATGTTACTAAATTGCCTGAAAATTAGGACCTTTCTGCAGTTTGCTGTGAATGAATAACAAGTTTCTCTCCATACGTTTCCAATACTCTTTAAAGTTTTAAAACTTCACATTTAGTGAAGCGACAACAAGCGTTGAAGGTAAAAACAAAAGCTGAACGCAGCAGCAGTCAGTAAAGTCTGGCAGACACTTGATGTGCTTTTCTCTGCCTGCAAGCTGGGTGTTTCGTTCAAACACGGGTTCGAAACACCTGTCGAGGATTAATGCAGCGCCGTCCTCTCCTCTTTTCAGTCTTCTGTGCAGTCAGGCCTCTGTGTTAGACCAGGTTTGATTGCTCCTCTCCTGTGCCCGTCTGTAGGTTCAGCTGCCAGACTCGGTCTTCATCGACACAACTGAATCCAGCTGGGTGGAAAAGTAAGTAGTACAAAAAAATGTAAGCCCTTTTTCATTTAGATTTTGGACACATCTTACTCCCTCTAGTGGCACAGTAGGGAATTGCTTTTGGTGCAAGTTATTAGTGCGTGTGAGTGCCTGCCTGCACGTGCGTGTGTGCGGGACTAACCCCCTCCCCTGCTAACAAACGACCTGTGGTCACATTGACAGGCTGTTTAAGGAGAGCGCCATATCGCCACAGGACGGTCTCTATGGCATCAGGAACTCCAGCACCAAGACGTCCAAGGTAAACCAGCTCTCATCCATAAATGTAGATTTTTTTTTTCTTATTCTTGTGAAACGAGAGAAGCTCTCCCCCTAAAATGAGATGTAGAAAGTCTTGCTGATTGGGTAGGGGTAGAAGAAGAAACAGGTCTGAACACACACAGCGTTTTTAAACCCCAGTGAGACAAATGTGTAATTTGTTCTGACAAAGGGTCAGTAATGATATGATATTATTTATAATGATAATAATAATGATAATAGTATGACCTGGTGGCTTCGTCATTTAAGGTGTCATCACTCGGTCTTACTTCAAGGCCAGAATCACCAGTGTATTCTCATCCTGTGGCTTCATATATCAGTGCTTTGTAAAATATGGGTCCAGTTTTACAGTCTGGGAGTCAAAATAACACTCAAACATCTGCCCTTCGGCATCTGAACGAGATGCAACAGCTGTTCCGTAGACTTCAGTGTTAAACCTCCAACCTGATATATGAATATTGATAACACCATTAATAATACAGCACATAGTTAAATTAATAGTTTGGTATTTGTTCACTTATTTACCCCCCCCCCAACAATAAATGCAGAGAATGAATGGATGTATAGATGGATGGAAGTGGTCTGCCAGGGTCCAATTGTAAACTAATCGTCTGTTTACCAGGTGCTGGTGGTGTGGGATGTAAGTCTGGGAAAGGCCAGGAATTACAGACTGTTTGAGGAGGTAAGAGATGGCCTGCTGTCCTGTTATTTCTCCCTGTGGGAAAATAAATCCACAGCGTGTAATGAATAAGTTATCAATCTAATAAATAAGTTATTTAATGGTACTGTTTTGCTGGAGCTTGGCGCACACTGATATGATGACGTCATTTAAATAAGGAAGCAAGCCGGGTACGGCGTGCACGACACGCGGTATGCAGGTCGCTGCTGGTGCATGTAGTGCAGTGAACGAGATACATCGGCTGTTAACGAGTTCAGTATAATAAAGATAATAACATCAACTAGAAGAGTGTACTGTGTCCTGGTCGCTGCACTAGCGCCTCCTCTGGTCGGGCGGGGCGCCTGTTCAGGGGGGAGGGGGAACTGGGGGGGAATAGCGTGATCCTCCCACGCGCTACATCCCCCTGGTGAAACTCCTCACTGTCAGGTGAAAAGAAGCGGCTGGCGACTCCACATGTATGGGAGGAGGCGTGTGGTAGTCTGCAGCCCTCCCCGGATCGGCAGAGGGGGTGTAGCAGCGAAATGGACGGAAAAGTGGGGTAATAGGCCGGATACAATTGGGGGGGGGGGGCAACAAATGAATAAATGATTTATCTCTTTATAATTTCTTTGTTTAACAGGACCAGCGAGTCTTTCTGGACAATGATGTGACCTTCCCTTCTTTGTCTGCTCTTGTGGAACACTACCACAGTCATCCTCTGCCGCACCACGGCTCCCTCTGTCTGCAGAAGCCCTACGGATACGCACTGCCTAGGTGACCTTTGACCCCTACCAGCCTTGTGTAGCAGAAAATGTCGGCCGTTTAAAAAGAAAAAATCCCCGTTTTGCTGATTGGTTCCCATCACATGTACTCACCCCCCGAATGTCGATGTGGGAACTAAGACCGAGCCTTTTCTTACCGAGGCCTCTCATCCAGCACGCCGCGGCCCAAACACAGACAGCGAACGACCGGTTCATTCAGTCACGGTGGAACCATCGTCCTCCTGAGCACTTTCCATTTACCTTTACAAGCCATTTGCTGCCCGTCCGCACTTAAACTCTGTCAAAAACAGACGAATGAACACTCAGGTCTGCACGACTTCCATCCCCATGTTGCTGTTGTTGCTGTTGGTTTCTATCCGCTGGCCACGAAGCATCCATCAGTCTACACACCGACACATTCCTCTGTCTTCAGCACGGATGCCCAGAGCCTCGGCAGCTTCTGGAGCCTCAAAGAAAACACCCGATGATGGTTTGGACCAAACCCACACCTCACCTGCAAGGGGGGGGGGGACAGTCATGAAAACGAGCACATGATCAGGGGCATCCGGTTTAATGTGGGGTGTAAAATGAGAAAAAATACCAGAATAACCTGAAGCTAGCACCGCTGAAAGTTGATCAGTCAATCAAGCTTTATTCAGAGAGCGATACACAACATTTTAAAAAAATACAGAGAATATACAATTACACATTCAATTATAAATAAACATATCCATAAATAGACATAGAAAACACAACACACAAACTATACAAAAAGGGTAACTGTTGACCTGGTCAGGATGAGGGCCAAGTGTATTGTATTGTGTATAAGTGGACGCTTGTGCGTTCATGTGCGACGTAGAAATATCAGTACTGGCCTTCGTTAGCAGCATGTAACACAAGAGCATGCCAAGATGCCAGTTCATATTTATCACATCTGACACACTTACATTGCCAAATAAGTTGTATTGACCTTTATATCCAAACTGCAGACACACACTGTTTAAAAGAGGGAGAACGAGGGTGGTGTAGCAGGTATACGGGGGGCTTGAGTCCCAGATTTAGAGAAAGAGAGGAAGGTCAAACTAAACCTTTGCTGGAATTATTCCTGTTTTTCCAATTACACAAAAAAACACTTTTGCCAGGTGCTGAGATTTCTGGATTTCAAAGCAGCCCATGATCTTTAATTTGGTAAGCTAACCAGTAGAGGGCGCACAGATATTCAGAAATCCAATGCCCCCTCCACAAAGTAGGAGTCCTCATGCAATCCTCTTACAGCACGTTTCAGCTCTCCGGTATGGAGGAGCTAGCTTTGCAATACAACTCTAGAGTCCAGAAAGTCATTTCATGTGGCAAAAGCAGAACAAATAAAATTAGAGCTTTCTGAAAGGCAGTGGAACCCGTGCTGCGCTGGCTGGCCATGCTGCTGTTGGACGGGTACGCAGAACTGTCGTTCAACAAATAGCCACATGTGACAAGTCACTGATATTGTGTAGTTTTTGACATGATTTTCATTTTTAAATATTGTGCAGTATTTTATACTATGATGTGTTCTACAGAGTGCTACAGGATGATTACTCGTCATTGGACATTTCCTGTGGACTTCTGTGTTGGGCAGCGTGTGAAATTGTGAGGCGTCATTAGCTGTGTCACTTGAGGGCCAGCGTCGCCCCAGGTGTGCGCTGATGTTGTCGGATCTCCTGGTGGTCGCTGGTGGTCATGAGATTAGTTCCTGAGGACGCCTCCAGATTCTTACAAAACATTAGTTTCTTTGCCAGGTGCATTGATTCTGGATGATGCTGTTCAGCTCTAATAGAATTATGTGGGGTCAAGGTTCACGTGGGTGACGTCAGTTTAAAGACAGCAGGTAACAAATCTATGGCCGGCAAGGGACAACCTTTCCAAAGCCCCGGATCCTCTAAATTACCTTGATGTTGACTGACCGTGTCTTCTCAGGGGAGGAAAAGACATTGTAGAACCTGATAATGTAATAAATCCCCGATAATGTAATAACTTCCTGATAATGTAATAAATCCGTGATAATGTAATAACCCTGATAATGTAATAAAAAAGGCACTTGAGGACATTGAAAATGCAATAAAACCTGATAATGTAATAACTTCCTGATACTGTAATAAATCCCCGATAATGTAATAACTTCCTGATAATGTAATAAATCCCCGATGATGTAATAACCCTGATAATGTAATAAAAAGATGCACTTGAGGCCATTGAAAATGCAATAAAACCTGATAATGTAATAACTTCCTGATAATGTACTAAAGTGCATTTCCCGATAATGTAATAAACTATATATCATAGCTAACCCTAACCCTAAACCCTAACCCTAACCCTAATAACGTCCCGTTAATGTAACACATTATTACATTATTGGTAAGAAGTTTATTACATTATTGGGACATGCACTTTATTACATTATCGGGAAGTTATTACATTATCAGGTTTTATTGCATTTTCAATGGACTCAAGAGCAGATTTGTATTACATTATCGGGGTTATTACATTATTGGGAATTTATTACATTATCAGGTTCTACAGACGTCATATTACTGCAGTACTTTGCTGCAGCACTTTTACACACGACACACATGTAATCTGACACTCGTCTCCGCTTCCTGTTTGAAGAGCCAGTTTCAGGACCACACGCCACGTGGGCAGTTCTCAAGTGAACGCAGATTTCCTCACAGACGCCTTTTCCCCACCGAAACGCACCCTCCTGCACGACTCCCTGCATCCTCCGTGTGCAGAGCGTGGTGTGAAGAGGTGTGCTTCAGATTCAGTTTCAGGGCACGGCCCTTCAGGACACAGCCCTTCAACAACACACCACAAATGTCACCAATTACGACAGCGGGGAAATCCCCGGGGGGGGGGTTTCTTTCTTTCTTTCTTTTGAAATCCGATAAGTCAGATTTTTTTTTTTTTGTTTAAGCTGTGTGCGCGAGGCCACGACGGCGCTGTACAGTTCTCTTTTATATATATATATATTTATGGTGTGTACTGTAAATGTTATGTACGTATTGTAAAAATGCTTCTGTACAGATGTAAATACACAGTCTTCTATATGAATGTGAAATGTGTTGGAACTATAGTATAAACTCGTCTGTGACAAGTCTGGGTGACTTTACGCCTCTGTTTGTGACTTCCTGTTGAACTGTTAGAGGCTGGGTGACTTCCGGCTGCCTGGGGGAGTCCGTCCTCCACCAGCGTTGTATGTTAAAGTTTATAACTGGGGTTCAAATGGCAGAGATAGACAATGTAACCGGTTATTTTCTTGCCCGGTGCGGGATTCGATACGGGGTGTCCTGCACCACAAGGCGACATCACTAACCGCTCGGCTAAAGGGTCAGACCCGTTAGCTAGGGACTAACGTGTCTTATTAGTAGTTTACAGTCGTCACCCTCCCCGGAAGCGCGCCCTCGCGCTTTGTTCTTCCCGCCCTCCGAAGAGACTTCTGAGGATCTGCACACTTCCGGATCCCACCGCTGCCACCAATGTAACCGGTTATTTTCTTGCCCGGTGCGGGATTCGATACGGGATGTACTGCACCACAAGGCGACGTCACTAACCGCTCGGCTAAAGGGCCAGACCCGTTAACTAGGGACTAACGTGTCTTGTAGTTTACAGTACTAATGTAATATGGGTATAGCAGCGTCCGGGTGGCGTAGCGGTCTATCCCGTTGCCTACCAACACGGGATCACCGGTTCGAATCCCCGTGTTACCTCCGGCTTGGTCGGGCGCCCCTAAAGTTGGCCGTGTCTGTGGGTGGGAAGCCGGATGTGGGTATATGTCCTGGTCGCTGCACTAGCGCCTCCTCTGGTCGGGCGGGCGTTTTTTCGGGGGGGAAGGGGAACTGGGGGTAGTAGCGTGATCCTCTCACACGCTACGTCCCCCTGGTGAAACACCTCACTGTCAGGTGAAAAGAGGTGGCTGGCGACTCCACCTGTATGGGAGAAGGCATGAGGTAGTCTGCAACCCTCCCCGGGTCGGCAGAGGGGGCGGAGCAGAGATCAGGAGGGCTCGGAAGAGTGGTGTAATCGGCTCTGTGCATAACTGTAGTCCACTGACTTCCGGTTTCTACTGCGGCGGTCATACCCAGGCCGTTTGCTGGTAGGTGCAGGTGAACGTGTGTCGACAGTTCGGTGCATGTCGTTGACATTTATCCACGGGGCATCTCGCAGGCATATGTAGCGCGCGCCAACACACAGGAAACTGGTGTGACCGCTGCAGCAGAAACCAGAAGCCAGTGGGAGGAGGGGAAAGCCAAACTCTCTCTCGCTCTCTGTCTATATAGATAGATAGATATTGCAGAGACATTTGGTCATATATTGTAACCGGTTATTTTCTTGCCCCGTGCGGGATTCGATACGGGGTGTACTGCACCACAAGGCGACATCACTAACCGCTCGGCTAAAGGGTCAGACCCGTTAGCTAGGGGGCTAACGGGTCTTATTAGTCGTTTACAATAGTTTTATCCACACTGAAATACTCTGAAGTTTGTCTTTTGATATCGTTTAACGTTGTCATAACAGATACGGTCTATAAAAGCAACCTTGTTTTCTCGTAGGCTCATGATATCGTCTATCGGAGATTCGCCGAAAAGCAGAACGATTTCAGTCACGTGACGTGGACTCAACAAAAGGTCGGTTTTTGAATGCAAGTCAGCGCATGCGCGCAGTTCGGTTCTTGGCGGGTCTGACGAACGGTGAAGTTCTCCACGTTTGCACATGTATGAAAGTGTCCGAGTGTCTTATTTGACGCATCGGATTAAGCCAGTAAACGTACGAGAAGGCCGCATGGTGCCAGAGGTGAAAAGTCGTTCGTGAGCAAGTGTGTGCATCGCCATGAAGGTCCCCTCCTCCGGATCCGCCGGACTTCACAAAGCCTGCGAGCTGGCCGGACTGGAAGCAAAGGTTTTCACGGCACAGTGAGGCGACTAAGCTACACGAGGAGGCAGAAGGAGGGCAGGTCAGTGCGCTGATACGGGGGCAGAGGCTGAGCACGTATTCAAATCATTCACCTTCAGGGGAGCAGAGGGTGCACGTACACACGACAAAGTGCTTGCAAAATGCAATGAACGTTTCATTCCAAAGCGCAACGTCACCTTCGAGGGCTAAATTTCACCCGCGAGTGCAGAATGCTGGTGAAAGCGTGGAAGCTTTTATTAGACAGCTCCACGAGCAAGCAGAAAATTGAGATTTTGCAGCCCAAAAGGAAGAACATCTAAGACAGAGGTGGGCAGTCTTATCCAGGAAGGGCCGGTGCGGGTGAAGGTTTTTGTTCCAAGCAAGCGGTTACACACCTGATCCCGCTAATCAACCAGTAGAGTCTCTGCTGAGGAACTTGATTAGGAGACTCAGGCGTGTAATTGACCTTTCGCAAAGTCCCGCCCCCCTTAGTTACTGTTGCTATGCCCGTCAAGCATTTCAGAACTACCCAGGAAAACACCAAAACATGAAGGAAGAAATCAGCACATTGTGGGGGTAAAAGTAACAGTAATAATACGTTAGCTGTATTAGCTATCGATAATAGCTAGTAGCTAGCTTAGCTTGGAGCAGACAGGTATTTTTGTTGGTTTTGGATGGATTAAGCTAGCCATGGGGTCTGCTATACTGCCAAATCTATTGCCCACATTGCGCTTCTTGCGTTCTGGGTTTCGGGAAGGGAAAGAAAATGACCCCTCCTCCAAACTTTTCACATATCTAGTATCCGATCTGCAGATCCCATAGGCCCACCGTTTCACCATTTCGCTGTGTGTTTGAAAGCTTGACGGACCGTTGCTAAGGTAGGATTGGACAAGCACCGTTCTGGGGCGGTACTTTGCGAAAGGTCAATTGCTTGGTTGGAACAAAAACCTTCACCCACACTGGCCCTTCCTGGATAACATTGCCCAGCCCTGATCAAAGAGACAGAATTGTTATTGGAATTCGTGATAAATCACAGTCTCAGAAGTTGCAAATGAAGGGTAACTTCCAGAGGTGAGCAGTCTTATCCAGAAACGGCCAGTGTGGGTGAGCTACTGCAAGGGCATGATGCCGTAATGTGTAGTATACATGAATGACATCTTAGTTTTTGGAGAAACAAAACAACAACATGACATGAGACCCGGGAGAGTGATGGAGTCCACCAGAGAATCTGGCCTCAAGCTCAATAAAGACAAATGCAAGCTGCCTCAATCTAAACTGGACTTTTTAGGCCAAGCCCAGAGAGAGTTGCTGCTATCAGAGACATGAGTGTCCCTAAGAACATTGTGGAACTACGATGGTTCCTGGGGATGGTGATATCGGTCGCTACCTGTCAAACTTGTCCACCCGTCTCCTGCCGATGCTGAAATTGAGAGTGGATTTGGGGTCCTCAACAAGAAAAGGCCTTCACTGAGGTAAAATCACTGATCTCCTCAGCACCAGACTTGGCCTACTTTGACCCCTGAAGGCGTTAGCACCGATGTGAGTAGCTACAGCCTCGGAGGCCTACTGATGCAGAAGCATAATGGAATATTGAACATTCTGTTCCCATACCCTAACTGATGCGGAATGAAGATACGCCCAAATTGAGAAAGAATGGCTGGCAGGTGTGTGGGCGTCAGAATGTTTCTATCAGTATCTGTGTGGCTTATAGTCATGCAAGCTCTTCACAGACCACAAGTCTTTGGTCACATTGATCGATTCAAAAGACCTGGACACGACGCTCCTCCTGCCAGCACCTCCTCGTCAGACTGACAAAGTTTAACCCTGTGGCTGTGTATGTTCCCGGGAAGAATCTCATCGCCACCGACGCACTGTCCCGACACCCATTACAGAGCACAGAACCGAATGGCCTGGAAAAGGGGGTCCAGGCATATGTGAATGCTATAGAGGAGAGCGTGGGAGTAAGGGGGCCGGTCCTGGGAAAGATTAAAGAACACAGAGAAGGACAGTGAGCTGCAGTGTGTCCTTAGCTACATGAAGAATGGCTGGCCTGATCACATTAAAAGCATAACCGTGTCAGCCAAACCATACTTTCATGAGCACGGAGCACTGAGTGAAGTCTTGAGACGTGGCAACCAGATTATGGTCCCATACTGTGTGCATGACGACATGATCCAGAAGATCCGCCAGGGTCACCAGGGGCTGACAAAATGTAGACAGCGCTACAACAGTGCCATCTGGGGGCCAGGCATTGGCAATGACATGAGAGAACTCATACAGTCATGTCGACACTGTAACATCAACCGACCCGCACAGGGAACTCTTACTCGCTACACAACTGCCAGGGCTGCCGTGGCAGAAAATCGCAGCCAACCTCTGTGAGTACAAAGGCCCAATATACCTAATCACAACAGATTACTTCTCGAGATGGCTGGAAATTCTGAATCTGCCAAAGACAAATTGTGAGACAGTGACTGGAAAGTTAAAAAGCACCCTCAGCCGTTGGGGAATACCTGAGGAAGTGCAGACGGGCAATGGACCATATTTGGACAACTACGTGCAATAACCCCGTGAACTGTTTTGAACTTTAAAAGCTGCTGCTATCTTTTATTGTCTTATCATCATTTTTGCTACCTCACTTAATTTTACTACCTCACTTATTTATACTAAATGTTGTTTGTCCTTGTTTTTATCTTGGTTTTTTTAATCATTTACCTTGTCTAGTGTTGCTGGTCTGAGAGTCACCAAACGAAATGTTGTTGTGTGTACACAATGACAATAAAGTATCTTAATCTTGTCTTATCTTATTTCTGTGCGGAACTGTTCAAGAGGTTTGCTGCAGAGTTCGATTTCCAGTCCTCACTTCCCCCAGTCGAACGGCATGGCTGAACGCGCCGTGAAGACAGCCAAGGCTATTCTCAAGCAGGATGACCCCCCCACCCACCCCCACCCCCACCTAGCACTCCTCAACCACCGCTCAACACCAACACAGCCGGCACGGGAGAGCCCTGCTAAGCTCATGATGGGGCGGTGCCTACGTACAACCCTGCCAACCCTCGAGGAAAATCTAAGACCTGCCTGGCCTGACCTGGAGAAAGTGAAGAGAAGTTGCAAGCAAGCCAAGCAGTCCCATGAGAGGTTTTACAACCACAGGTACTCGCCAAAGCCACTCCCTCCTCTCACCTGGGGTGAGCAAGTTCGTCTCAAGATTGATGGAGTGGAAACAGTGGTCAAAGACAGCGGTTGTGCAGCAAGAGAAACCGCAGGAGCGTCCAGTTGGTGAACAAAGAAACTCCTGCAGAAACACCGGTGGTCCCGCCTGAGCCAGTACATCCAGAGACACTACACAACCTGTCAGCAGCCACCCAACACCCGGTCCTGGCGGTCCTGTTGTCACAAGGAACGGAAGAGTGGTGAAGCCAAACACCCGTTATGATAGAGAGAGAGGTGGATGGCGTATAGAGCAGAATAATCCCTGCCTCTCCTCTGTCAAGGGGCTGTGGTGGTCTACCCACCCCCCTTTAGTTGGATTGTTTATATTAGGAACAGTTCATTGTTGGGAATTAGAACTGGAAATCCTTTATTTTAGAGGGGAGATGTCACGTGAAGTGAACTCAGTAAAGGCTGTCAGGTTTTTTGATGCAATTCAACGCATGCGCAGCAGTTCGGTTTTTGGCGGGTCTGATGAACAATGAAGTTGTCCACTGTTGCACACATATGAAAGTGTCCGAGCGTCTTATCTGATAAATCAGGTGAAGCCCCAGTCAGCGTACAAAAACGCCACGATTCCAGTCAGTCACTTTCTACTGACTTTTAATTGGTCATCTTGGGCTGTGAAACAGCTGACGTGTTACTTTAATAGAACGGCCAAGGCGGTCATTATGACCGTTTTGGATTTTCAAAGTTTAATAACTTTGCGAAAGAAAAAAAGATACTGTGACGTGGTCAAATGATGGACTCCTCAGCCAACCTTTGAGAGTTAAACAGCAAGCTTTCAATGGCTGTAAGACAAGCCGGCGGCAACAGACACGAGTCGTATTGGTCTCAGCTTCTTCACGCCTCTGGGCGCATACGCTTCCGATGGCCTCACGGTCTCACCATCCCACCTCTGACTCCAATGTGGCGAATTTGGGGTGGGGAGGGGCAACCACGGGAACTGCCGCGGCCGGGACGCGAACCCGTGTCTACTCATCCATGCACGTTACAATACAGACCTGCCGCTCCCTGAATTCTCCTAGAACTGCATATATAAGCATTAAAACGAGTTTTAGACCAATTGCACAAAAAAAGTTATGATAAAATCTACCTAAAACGACCATGAACGGTCAAAATGACCGCTCGTAATTTGCGCGTGATGGTGTGCGTCGTGTCAGTATTTATGACGTGTGTTGGTCGCATCATTTCCTTCGCGAAGTTCAGCACTCTGTCCTAGAAACGCACTAGCGTCCTCCAGTCCAGAGAAATAGTCTAAAATTGATTTTTGATTATTGCCAACATGTCTGGCTACAGACGCACCATGGCTACCACCGAGGCGCCGCAGTATTTACAGGCGTTGGACAGCGGCCATTTTAAATTGTTTGAAAAATAGTATTGAAGTTGTTAAAATGTTACTTTTGGTGTCAGTTAGTTTCTTAACATACATACTAACATATGGAGTGCATTAATATCTCAACTGGGTATTTATCTTGACAGAATATAGAGTTTAAAAACCCTGCCCACGGTCGTTCTAGTAGTTTTTAAGTTCCAGTCGTTGTTTGGGACTGTTTCGATATTTATTTTCGGTTCTTCTTTTACAGTTCACGTTTCATAGGCCTTGTTACGTTTGTTAGATTAGCAGCAATATGTGTTTTCCACTTTGTTTTTCAGGTAATATTTTCACTTTTTCAATTTTGCTATCTTTCGGACTAGGGCCGTTTCCAAGGGCAACGCGACGCCGGGCGCCATCTTCCAAGGATCAGAGGCATTGTGACATCACGACCGAAAGACCGATTCAAGTTCGATCATGTCTCTCTGAAGTCTAAATTGTTTAACAATGGTATTGTAACGTGCATGGATACGCAGACACATTGGCTAACGGGTCGGATCCTTTAGTCGAGCGGTTAGCGATGTATCCCGCGGTGCGGGAGATACGGGTTCGCGTCCCGGCTGCGGCAGTTCCTGCGGTTGCCCCCCCCCCCCGAATTCACGACACTGGTGTCAGAAGTGGGATGTGGCGGTCCCCTCCGTCGGATGCGCTTCTCTAAGGAGGGGTGTAATGTAACAGCCGCAAGAACTGCCGCAACCGGGACGCGAACCTGTATCGCCCGCACCGCGGGAGACATCGCTAACCGCTCGACTAAAGGGTCGGACCCGCCAACGTGTCCACTTATCCATCCACGTTACAGTATTATAGTTGTTAAAATGTGAACTCTGGTGTCGGTCGTTCCCTAACAGACATACTAACGTGTGTAGTGCATTAAAATCTGAGTTGGGTATTTATCTTGACAGAATATAGAATTTAAAAACTTTGACTGTCCGTGGTCGTTTTAGGTAGGAGTGAAAGTGGGGTTTCAGAAAAGTGATGTACTGAAGAGTTTGGCTTGTAGCACCGTGGACTCCGAGACAGATTACAGATGTCCCACGGAACAAAATACACCAGAGAAGATGTGCCGACACGCATCGTATTCACGCCACAAAACACTGTCAGTCCCTGTATTGTGGGAGCGACCATTTATTTGCATATGAATCATCTGCCTGGCGGACTGCTGAACAGGGGCCTCTGTCTGAAACCCACCTCCTTCACCTACTTTCTCCTTTTTAGGGGCCCCAAACTCTAAACGGTGGGACCTTCTTAAGATCATCCTTCTTCTTCTTCTGTCCTGAAATATGTTACGTCCTGTCTCTCTCTCTCCTCCCCTGCATTCAATTTCACCCTTCTCATCCTCGCCTAGAGCGCATCCACCCCCTACCCCCACCCCCACCCACACCCACACCCACCCACACCATCCCCCTCTCAGGGACACAACCAAGTGCCGTTTATCCTTGGGGGGATTAACGAGGGCTGATAAATCTTTATAACCTGGGATGGAGCCCTGATTACGCTCCAAGATGTCCCAAATTAAAAGCTGTTGACTGACAGTCGGAGCTGTCACTCAGTAGCTGCTCGAGGAGGCGTTCGGCGGCGTCATCTCTGCAGTGACGGCAGCCGGAGAGCCGCCGCGCAAGCGCCACTTGGTTCCTTTAGCAGCTATGCGGAAGGGTTTTGGTTTTGCTTTGACATGATGTTTTTTCGGCTTGGTTGAAAAATTGTGATTTGCGGCGCGCAGGAGCGAAGTGGGAGAAGGAGGTATGTACATAAAGCAGGGGGGGGCAAGATACACCTCTGACATCACAGTACCTTAAATCTCCTTTCGTTAGGGGCGTGCGGGTAGCGTGGCGGACTCTTCCGAGCCGTCCCGGTCGCTGCTCAGTCCAGGGGCGCAACGAGGGGAAGGGGACGGGGGGTGCAGAGGGTGCAATGCACACAGGCGCCGCATCAGCGGGGGCGCCAAAAGTACAGTGTACAGTAAACGATTTCTGGTTGTAGGCCTATTTGTGTTTTAGGAGTTTAATATTTATAAATATAATTACTTTAATGAGAATTTTGGATTAGAATATATGTCTACTACACGTTATAGTTTTTAATTATAATATTTTTTTTTGCATACGGTCTTTTGGCGCCCCCGCTGATGCGGCGCCTGTGTGCATTGCACCTTCTGAACCCCCCCCCCACGTTGCGCCCCTGGCTCCACCCCCTCTGCCGATCCGGGGAGGGCTGCAGACTACCACATACCTCCTCCCATGCATGTGGAGTCGCCAGCCGCTTCTTTTCACCTGACAGTGCAACCCGGTATCGCGCCAAAGCGTGTAATACACCCGCTGGTCCGGCGTGTCAGTGTCACGGTTTGCCTCGCTCAGGCGTGAAAAGTACACGCGTGTATGAAGGTGCAGTGCCAGCAGGGGGCGATGATTAAGAGGTGAAGGCAGGTTAGGGTTAGGGTTAGGGTTAGGTTAAGGTTAGGGTTAGGGGGAGGGATTTCGGAAAATGCTGTATGCTTCTTTTCCTCCGTGGGGAGTTGCTGGCATTGAGTTAATCATCGCCCCCTGCTGGCACTGCACCTTCATACACGCGTGTACTTTTCACGCCTGAGCGAGGCAAACCGTGACACCTACACGCTGGACCAGTGTGTATATTACACGCTTTGGCGTGATACCGGGCTGGACCCTCCCACTGTGGGAGGATCACGTGGGAGGATCACGCTATCCCCCCCTCCCAGTTCCCCCTCATCCCCGAAAAGGTGCCCCGACCGACCAGAGGAGGCTCTAGTTCAGCGACCAGAACACGTACCCACATCCGGCTTCCCACCCGCAGACACGGCGGTCCCCGTGTTGGTGGGCAACGGAACAGACCGACACGCCACCCGGACGCTATCACGTCTCTTTAAAATGTCTTACTGTGTTATTTTGTGTCTCGTATTAATGTCTCTTTCTGTCTTGTGTTCACCTGAGCACTTACACTAAAGGTAACGACCCCTGCATTGCGTTTCAATGTAGGAACCATGCTAAAAAGATCAAGCTTGATATGGAGGGATGGATGATTGATACGATGTGGAGGAAAGACAGAGAGAGACAGAAGGGCAGAGAGGGGAGGACATGCAGCAGGGGGCCCGGGCCGGATTCGAACCCAGGCCGCTGCGTCAGGGACTCGACCTTATGTGGTACCACTCTACCAGGTGAGCCACCGGGGCCACGTGTGGCATCCTTACTTATCACGCAGGGGGCTGGTTTCCTTCAGTCCGACTTCACAAGAGGCGGATCCACAAAACCTTCACATCTGGAAAGCAGGATTACAGAAATATAACAAACCACCACCAGCAGCACCACCAGCAGCAGCAACAGCAGCAGAGAGCGTGCGTGCGCGCGCGCACGTGTGTAGGAACAGAAAGGCAAAGAGAAAAAGTAATATTGAAAGGCAGGGTGAGAGATAAACAAAGAGGGCGAGTAAAACAGAGAGAGACTCCCACATGCTGAGTGATACAGTGGTTTGTGTTTTGGGGGGTTGGTAGAAATCTAGGGCAGATAAAGCCTTGGGGTGCAGCAAAAAAAATAATCAAGCCATCACTGAAGACGAGGCTCGGTGCTGAGATAAGGACCGTGTGATCCAGAGTAACCTGGCATCACGCGGTCCTCCAGAAACACCGGCCTGGCATCACACGGTCCTCCAGAAAACCCGACATGACGTCACACGATCCTCCAGAAACACCGACCTGGCATCACACGGTCCTCCAGAAACACCGGCCTGGCACCACACGGTCCTCCAGAAACACCGACCTGGCATCACACGGTCCTCCAGAAACACCGACCTGGCATCACACGGTCCTCCAGAAATACCGACCTGGCATCACACGGTCCTCCAGAAATACCGACCTGGCATCACACGGTCCTCCAGAAATACCGACCTGGCATCACACGGTCCTCCAGAAACACCGACCTGGCATCACACGGTCCTCCAGAAACACCGACCTGGCATCACACGGTCCTCCAGAAACACTGACCTGGCATCACGCGGTCCTCCAGAAAAACCGACCAGGCATCACACGGTCCTCCAGAAAAATCGACCTGACATCACACGGACCTCCAGAAACACCGACCTGACATCACAAGGTCCTCCAGAAAAACCGACTAGGCATCACACGGTCCTCCAGAAAAGCTGACCTGGCATCACATGACCCTCCAGAAAAGCTGACCTGGCATCACACGGTCCTCCAGAAAAACCGACATGGCATCACACGGTCCTCCAGAAACACTGACCCGGCATCACACGGTCCTCCAGAAATACCGACCTGGCATCACGCGGTCCTCCAGAAACACCGACCTGGCATCACACGGTCCTCCAGAAACACCGACCCGGCATCACACGGGCCTCCAGAAAAACCGACCTGGCATCACATGACCCCCCAGAAAAACCGACCTGGCATCACATGACCCTCCAGAAAAACCGACATGGCATCACACAGCCCTGCAGAAAAACCGAAGCCCTGCTGAGGATGAAGCAGATGGAAAACCAACACGCACGTGTCTGCTCTGAAATCAGATCTCCACCGCTTTAAAAAAAAACACCTCTTCTGAAGTGATCAACTGCAAAGGACTTTAAAGCGTCTCGACTTTTGAAAAGGTTAAATAGGGACAGTTAAACCTTACAAGCCCGATCAGTGTCATGGGTCGATCACATTGATCTTCACCGAAGATGAGCTCATTATCCCTCCCCGTTGAGAACGAGTCCCAAAAAGCTGGGAGATGGTCCAATCACAGCCACGGAGGCAGAGCCGAGAGGACCACGTGGATGAGATGTGACGCCGATAAACTGTCAACAACGACGAGGACGGCAGCAGAAAGTCACCAATCTCACAATCTGGAGTGACGTTCAAGGCCATCAGCGTCCGGGTAGCGTGGCGGTCTATTCCGTTGCCTACCAACACGGGGATCGCCGGTTCGAATCCCCGTGTTACCTCTGGCTTGGTCGGGCGTCCCTACAGACACAGTTGGCCGTGTCTGCGGGTGGGAAGCCGGATGTGGTTGTGTGTCCTGGTCGCTGCACTAGCGCCTCCTCTGGTCGGTCGGGGCGCCTGTTCGGGTGGGAGGGGGAACTGAGGGGAAAAGCGTGATCCTCCCACACGCTACGCCCCCCTGGCGAAACTCCTCACTGTCAGGTGAAAAGAAGCAACTGGCGACTCCACATGTATGGGAGGAGGCACGTGGTAGCCTGATGCTGGGTATACTGGGAGGAGGATGCTGAATATGGAGCTGCCAGGGAAGAGGAGAAGAGGAAGGCCAAAGAGGAGGTTTACGGATGGGGTGAGGGAGGACATGCAGGTGGCTGGTGTGACAGAGGAAGATGCAGAGGACAGGAAGAGATGGAGACGGATGATCCGCTGTGGCGCCCCCTAACGGTAGCAGCCAAAAGCAGCAGTAGTAGTAGTAGTAGTAGTAGTTCTTTTAAACCACACTTAAGTCGACGTTTCATCTCTATCTAGTCATTCAGTGTTGCTGTTTTTCGCGCAATATGTGTACACAAGTGTAGTATTCAACAGGTAAACAGAGTAAAGCTACATGCAGGCAATATTTATGTGTAAAGTTCTTACTTTTTTTGCACTCGTGCACAAAAAAGATACCTTAAAGGTTGTTGTTGTTTTGGTTTTTTTGTTTTGTTTTTGTTTTTAACCTTCACTTTAAAACATAGTTTCCATGTCGTTGTTTGTGTGTTTAGCATCCCAGAAAAGACGAGTTCCTGTTATCTACACACTTGCTCGGCTGGTCAGCACCAGGATATTGCCATAAAGCTGACACAGTTTGAAGATGATAATTTCACTTATCTGATTCAAAGCAGTTTGTTTTCAAGTAACATCACCTCAGTGCTGTGGTAGTAATGTGAGAGGCTTGACAATGTCGTCTGAAAGTGGGAAATTCCTCAACCCCCTGGAGGGGGGTGGGGGACTGAGGGAGACTGGGGGGCGGCGGTGTGTTTGTCATCTGGGAAAACGAGATTTTAAAAGGTCGGTATGAAATGAGCTGTGACGATGGACGTTCACTTCGGTGCTGTCAGTGATGTCTGCGTTCAGCAATATCCAGCTGGTCTTGAACAAGCGCCGTGCGCGTGGGTTCCCATGATGCCTCGTGCGTGGCTAAAAATAGCCAAGTTATTCTCGAACTCCAATTTGATCTTGAACGAGCTCAATTCCCAAACCAGAGAATAATCTCCCTGCACCAGCATGGCTTGGCTTCTCTTCCACCCGGTGTTTTATGTTGGTACTTTTCGCTCTGGCTGACCGCGACGCAGCCCGTGTGACGGTTTACTGATAGTTTTGTGAGTACCGCCATTAAGATGTGACAAACATTAATACTTCTGTAAGCTACTTTAGCCGAGCGGTTAGCGATGCCGCCTTGTGGTGCAGTACACCCCGTATCGAATCCCGCACCGGGCAACGAAATATCCGGTTACACTGGTGGCAGCGGTGGGATCCGGAAGTGTGCAGATCCTCAGAAGTCTCTTCGGAGCGCGGGAATAACAAAGCGCGAGGGCGTGCTTCCGGGGAGGGTGACGACTGTAAACTACTAATAACACACATTAGTCCCTAGCTAACGGGTCTGACCCTTTAGCCGAGCGGTTAGTGATGTCGCCTTGTGGTGCAGTACACACCGTATCGAATCCCGCACCGGGCAACAAAATAACTGGTTATACTTCCATGACTGGTACCAAGCCTACTATTGTTTTGGTTTTGGCTGATCATGCGGTAGTACTCCACGGTGGTGCAGTGGTTAGCATGGTCGCCTCACAGCGAGAATTTCCCGGGTTCGAGCCCCGGGGCTACTAGTACTATGACTACTACTCCTACTTCTATCACCACGACTACTATTACAATGACTGCTACTCCTACCACAACTACTTCTACCAGTACTCCAACTACAACTACCACCACCTCTACTACCACCAGTACTACTACTGCAACTACCACCACCAGCACTACTACTACTATTACTACTACTACTACTACTACAAGTACTACCGCAACTACTCCTACTAAAACTACCACCACCACCACCACGACCACTACTACTACTACTACTACTGCTACTGCTAATGCTAAAATTCTGTTAATTCTGCCCACGGCTGATGCTGAGATCCTGATACATGCTTTTGTTTCATCCAGATTAAATTACTGCAATGTTCTTTTTTCCAGCCCGCCACATGCTAGCACTGAAATCCTTCAGCTGGTTCACAAATGCTGCTGCTAGAATATTAACTAACACGAAAACATCTGATCATATCACACTGATTCACTGGCTCCTTGTTCATGCTAGTTCTGACTCTAAAATCCTATTTTTAACATGTCTGTTATTTTTAACCTATAAAATACTTAATGGGCTTGCCCCCTCATATTTGTCAGATCTTACACAGCCTTATGTACCTTCTCATGCCCTCCGTTCCCAGAGGTCAGGCCTCCTCTCTGTCCCTAGAGGTAAAAAAGAGGTCTGCAGGCTGCAGAGCATTCTCTTACCGAGCCCCCATCAGAGAACCTGACTCTGCAGACTCTTTCACATCTAAACTGAAAACCCATCCGTTGTCATTAGCTTTCAACCAGTCACTTTATTTCTTTGGTGGTTTGACTTCCTTCTGAACTTTGTCACAACCATCCTCCTTTGGGAGGGTCTCAGTCTCCATGTAGTCATAACTGTAGGTTTTCGTAGTAATCCCTTGGTTTTGTCCTGCTGATGAGAATGTTCCTAAACTCTGCGAATGCATTGCACCATTCTAACCTTCTGGTTGTATTTCTGAGCACATGTGTGCGCATGTTGTGTGCCTGCTCCCCCCCCCTTTCTCTGTCTCTGTTGCTTTCTAGGACAAATTTCTTCCCCTATGGTCTGTCTGATGATCAGCTCTCTCCCCCTCTCTCTCTCCCTCCCTCTCTCTCTCTCTCTCTCGCCTGATGACTTCGGATCCTGTTTGTGCTGCGTCCTGTCTTCCCTGGGTGACAATCCCTGGAGATTTAAGCTGTGGCTTGCGTTGTTCTCATTCATAATGGCTTTTATATCACTTGCTTTGTCTATGACCGATCTGCATCACTCTCATCACTTCTCTCTCTGCGTGAAGGCTGTGTCAGCCTGCCTCACCTCTTGTGTGAATGTGAAGTCTATTCTTTCTGTAGGGCCCCACTGAGCAGAGCTGGGTTTGTGGCGCGGGGTCCCACCGGCTCTTGACTGCATCTGTGGGGTTCCTGAATTTGTCATGGATGGACACAGATTAACTAAATTTGCCTTGCAGTCTCTCCTTACAATTCCATTTCCCAGTACATTTACATTTGTTTTGCTAAATTCCACTAATTAACTGTATGCATTCTACATAACTTCACTCTGCATGTAATCTATGATGTTACATTATAATTGTGTTTTTTGGGGGGGGGGTTGTGTGTATTATGTGCATTTGACACCTATTGCATGTCTGTCCGTCCTGGAAGAGGGATCCCTCCTTAGACTTAGACATAGACTTAGACTGCTTTTATTGTCATTGCTATATATGCATGTCTCATACATACAAGGTAACGAAATTACGTTTCACATGGACCACAGTCTCATCTCATCTCATCTCATCTCATCAGCAGCAGCTTCTCCGGGGTCGGGTCGCGGTGGCAGCAAGCTATAAGTAGGACACTCCAGACGTCCCTCTCCCCAGCAACGCCCTCCAGCTCCTCCTGGGGGATCCCAAGACGTTCCCAGGCCAGATTGGACATGTAGTCCCTCCAGCGAGTTCTGGGTCTACCCTGGGGTCTCCTCCCAGTTGAAAGGAAGGTGCTCAGGAGGCACCCTAATCAGATGCCCGAACCACCTAAACTGGCTCCTTTTGACGCGAAGGAGCAGTGGCTCTACTCCGAGCTCCCTCCGGATGTCAGAGCTCCTCACTCTATCTCTAAGCCTGAGCCCAGAAAGGAAACTCTTTTCAGCCGCTTGTGTCCACGATCTCACCCTTTCGGTCACTACCCAAAGCTCGTGACCATAATTGAGGGTTGAAACGAAGATTGACTGGTAAATTGAGAGCTTTGCCTTCTGGCTCAGCTCCCTCTTCACCACAACGGTCCGGTACAGCGTCCGCATTACTGCTGATGTTGCCCCAATCCGCCTGCCAATCTCCTGCTCCATCCTACCCTCACTCATGAACAAGACCCTGAGATACTTGAACTCCTTCACTTGAGGCAACAACTTATCCCCAACCCGGAGGGAGCAGTCCACCATTTTCTGGCAGAAAAACTTGGCCTCAGACTTGGAGGTGCTGACTCTCATGTTGGAGGTCGCATGCTGGTGAAGCCAACAAAACCACATCATCTTCGAAGAGCAGAGATGCAATTCTGAGGTTCCCAAAACGGACACACTCCTCACCTTGGCTGCGCCTTGAGATCCTGTCCATGAATATCACAAACAGAATCGGAGACAAGGGGCAACCTTGGCGGAGTCCGACACCCACCGAAAACGTGTTTGACTTTTGCCGAGAATGCGGACACTGCTCTCACTTTGGTTATACAAGGACCGGATGGCTTGTAGCAACTGCCCCAGTACCCCATACTCCCGCAATACCCTCAAAAGAGTGCCCCGGGGTACACGGCCATAAGCCTTCTCCAAGTCCACAAAACACATATACTAGACTGGCTGGTCAAACGCCCATGCCTCCCTCAGCACTTCCGCAAGGGTAAAGAGTTGATCCGTTGTTCCACGGCCAGGACGGAATCCGCATTGTTCCTCCTGGATCCGAGGTTCGACAATCCTTTCCAGCACCCTAGAGTAGACTTTCCCAGGAAGGCTGAGCAATATGATGCCCCGATAATTGGAGCACACCCTCCAGCTACTTTACCCTTCAGGACATGGAATGGACCACAGTGCCCCATAAAAACAAATGTTCAAAACAAAAAGTGAATTAAAAACACAAATTACTTCACAGACCTAGACATCACACCCCACATGGACAGTGAGTGAGAAGGTCAAAACGTCATTTTATGGAAGGTCTAAGGGTTCAGGCTGTTGAGGAACCTCACAGCCTGAGGAATGAAACTGTTGCATAGTCTGGTGGAGGCAGCTCAGATGCTCCGGTACCCCCTACCAGAGGGTAGGAGGGTGAAGTGGATGTGGGAAGGGTGGTTTGGGGTCCTTCACGATGCTGAGAGCCTTCCGGGTGCATCGTGCGTCATAGATGGCCTGGGCCCTGGATTGATGGGAGAGCAGTTTCCATGATCTTTCCAGCTGTCTTCACTATCCGCTGTAGGGATTTGTGGTCGGAGGCCTTGCAGTTTCCATGCCAGACAGTGATGCAGCTGGTCAGAATGCTCTCTATAGTGCCTCTGTAGAATGTGATGAGGATGGGTGGGGGGGAGACTAGCCTTCTTCGGATGCTGCAGGAAGTGCAGACGCTGCTGGGCTTTCTTGGAGAGCGCAGTGACATGTGAGGACCAGGGGTCTCATGTATCAATCGTTACTATGGGCAAATTTGTGCCTACACATGGGGGATTTTCTGGCCCTGACGTTTGTCTCAGAGACCAGTGTACAACCTGGGTAACCCCTGAATTTAGACACCGATTGGCTAACACCGATGTCTTTGCAGGCCTGGCTGATTGCTCGTTGCAAGAGGTAGACAATAGATGTTAGGAGGAAGGAATTACAAATAACCCATCATGCTTTACTGCTGACTGTCAGACAATCATGAGGGCTAAAATATCCCATGGGTGTGTACGCACAAATTTGCCCATAGTAACGATTTCTACATGAGGCCCCAGAGAGGTCCTCTGCGATATGAACTCCCAGGAACTTAACACTGCTGACTCTCTCCACAGCCATACCATTGATGGCCAGAAGGGTATGGTGGGTGCTGGTCTTTCTAAAGTCAATAATAACTTGCTTAGTTTTTTTCTGTATTTAGGGAGAGGTTTTTGTTTTTGCACCTTGCCGCCAGTCGATCCACCCCCGCTCTGCATGATGATTCATTGTTGTTGCTGATGAGACCTACCACTGTGGTATCATCAGCCAACTTTATAATGAGGGTGGAGGTGGATGACGCTGTGCAGTCGTGACCGTGCCAGAGGTGGCAAGCTCCCAGATGAGGGAGCAGCCTCCTGCAGCTATTGGTGCCCCGTGTGCTACATCCCCAGGTTCTCCAGATGGTCTATGGCTCGGTGGGTACGGGGCACTATGGGAACACCAAGACCCTCCACCGCCTCAGGGGGCGGTTCTATTAGCCTGGGTGTCAACGAGACATGGAGCCGCATGTGCACTGCCCCGGCAGAACAGGGCCTATGACACACAATGTTTTGGGTGGACTGTTAACCAGTGGTGGCACCCTGGACATTTGGGGCACTATGTGTTGTTGGGTGATGGGGTCGTCAAGGGTGACTCATCCCTCAGGTGGGGGCTATGTAGCAACCGGGGAGGCGGTTGCTCTGACTGCTCTGACTGTCGCTGTTCTGCGCAGGGGGAGCGCAATGGCTGATGGGACTGTTAATGTCGGATTTACTATTATGTTTTAATGATGTGTTCATGTTGTGGTTATTGTTGCGTTGTTTGTTTGAGGGGTTCAACTCAGACTAAGTAGAAGACCCTTTGCTGACTGACTGACTGACTGACTAACATCTGCCTTTGGTGACGACCAAAGGCAGATGTTAGCAGGTTTTTTGGCCAGCGTGAAAGGGGTATCAGACTAATGTCGCCGGTTGTGACCTCGGGGGGGGGGGGGCAGATAGCATTCTGATGTGTTCCACTTCAGGCAATGATGCGGCACTGATGGCCTTCTTCTGGCCCTGACAAAATGGATGTGAGCCTGAAGTGGCCCACATGTATAACAGCAAATATGGCCCAAATATGCCAAATCAAATGTGGACCTTTTTTTTGGGCAAAGACGCGGCGCTCTCAACAACATGTCATCTGGATGTGACCCAGAAGCGGCCCGTGTGGTAAATGGTGAATATGGCCCAAATATCACAAGACAAATATGGGCCACCTTTGGCTTGGTTCTGGCCCAGATCTGGTGCCATCGTTCCACGCGGTATGTGGGCCGGATGTTAGTGTCTGGTGTGGGACGGGGTCCGGGCCACAGCCGTTTTGCTATGTGGGTTATTATTGTGATGCCGGTGACTGCTGTTCCCATTATGGCCCGTTTCTCGGCGCCTCGGCAGGACAGTGAAGGGTTAACATTGTGTGCAAAAGACGTGTCGAAGGAAGGGGAGAGAAAAAACCGACCCCTCAGCCTTCCCGGGCTCGGTGCACTAGCCGTCACTGAGCGAACGTAGTACATAAACACAGCACATGGATTGCAGCTCCTCGGCCGCTCGGAGGGGCGGGAGTGCGGGTCTGAGCAGCCGCCGTGCGTCGGCGAGATCCTAGGAGGAAAAAAAAGAAAAAAAAAAAGCACACGTGGTTTTCCCGTCATCTGTTTGCTCGTGGAGCCGGCTGCGTCTTGTTAACGCGTCAACGGGGAGGAGGACGAGACGACGACGCCGCCGAGCAGTCAGCGTCCCAGCCATGGTCGCGTCGGTGTCTGCGGGGGTCGCCCTGCTCGTATGTCTCCAGTGCTGCACGGGTCTGCTCGGTAAGTGTACGCCGGGACCCGGTCCCGCTGAAGGCGAGGCTTTCGTAACGTATGGCGCTCGTGACTCTCGGTGGCTCGCGGTACGGACACCTGTCTCGGGGTTTGGTCGGGAGGAATGGCTGTCGCGGGCAGCGTCTGGCTCTTAAACCCTCGTGTTTGTTCAACGAGACGCTTCTCAAACGCCACGCGCGCGGGGGCACGCTCGCACGCGTCAAATGGTTTTGGTGGAAACGCTCGCGCCGACTCGTTTGAAGCGAACGCCGTGTAATTTGAACAAACGAGGCGCCGTGCTGGCCTTTCTAATTAATGGCGATGGTGGTGTTGGTGAAACGGCTCGTTATGTTATTGCTCGGACTTGGAATAAAATTGGGAGCCCCCCCCCCCCCACCACCCCGTGCACGGACCGGGTCGCTCGTGAAGTAGTGGAGCTTTATTTGCTCCGCTTCTGGTTCTGAACTAAAACCCCCGAGCCTGCTGCCCAACGCTGCGTGCATATGATGATGCGCCCCCGCTTAGTCCCCATTTTTTTGCACTCATTTCCAACACGGAATCGTCCGTGCGTGTGAGTGCGTGTGAGTGCGTGCGTGTGAGTGCGTGTGAGCGTGTGTTCCCAGCGGGCTGGTAATGTATTAATGTATTCTCGTGGAAGCCGGCACAGAAAGCCAGAGAAAGAAACCGTCGCTAGATTGGCGTGAGGCAAGGAAACGTCTCCCCGGAGCGGTCCGCAGAAACGCCGCAGTCCCCGCGGAGAGGGCGCGGGCTCGCGGGGGCAATTAGCGACGGCAGGTGATGCCGATAATTAGGAGCGTCCGAGGCCGTTTCCAGTTCGCGGCGGCGGCGGCGTCGTGCGCTGGAAACTGGGTTAAACTGGAAACCAGCGGCGCTCGTTTCAGTGGGTCACATACACCGCTCCTCCGGGTCTCGGTTGTTAAGACGGACATTGGTTTTACACCGTCGACCCCCCCCTCTACACCCCCCCCTGCTGTGTGTTGTTGCCCCCCCTCCTCCCCTTCCGCGCACACAAACGGAGCGTGTTTGCCCCGCGTATCGAGGCAGGGTGTCGCGCAGATGAGGCAGCATCGACGCTGGCCTAATTAGGGCGGACGTGTGTTTCTGCGATATGTAGACCCCCGGCTGTGGTCGTCTTGGAGTGGGCGGGGTGGTGGATTGGGTAGGGGGGTTGGGGGGGTGGTGGTATCCGCGCCTGTTACTGGGGCAAATTCTATTACCATGACCTCTACCGTGACCATTTATATAAAGCACAATGCTCGTGCTATTCCGAGCGCGAGAGGCCGTTCGTTTGCACAAGGCTTCGAGTTCGGACTTGCGAGGGCGGCGATTCAGTCCCGCAGCCTCCGTCGTCTTTCAGCGGCGCGGAGGTGAAATCCGGACCTCGTCTTGTGGCGACGCACAGTTCAGTAGTCTGAAGTAATGATGGCGAGGTTCCGTCATGCCAAAATTACACCTGAGATAATTTGGGGAGTGTTATTTGACAACTGCTTGTAGTATTATGTTATACTTAGAGATGTGCCGGTACCGTTGTTACCGGACCGATACCAGGATGGACCGTCCACCCAAGACTTGAATCCGAAACCAAAAGACTTGAGTGACGTCTAAAATAAGAGTAAGGTGGCTCAGTTTACCGCATGTTTGACACATGGAAGGCCACATTTTCTGTAATGGCTGAAAAAAACCTGGTTCTGGTTCTTTCTCCGCCATGTTGAGTCCAAATTAATGGTCCACATCTGCACTGTGAGCAAATGTAATGGACTGGGTCAGTACTCTGTACTGGCCAATACTTATAGATTCGTACTCCTAATCAGTATTGGACGTGAAGAAGTGACATCGTCCCTTTTGCATATGTAAGCAGATGGGGGGGGGGTCCAACCCTCCCCTCCCCCCTCCCCTCCCCTCCCCAGTTGTACTTGGCCAACGACCCTATGTTCCGCGCCGGACTACCACATGTCTCCTCCGATACATGCGGAGTCGCCAGCCGCTACTTTTCAGCTGACAGTGAGGAGTCCCCCCCCCCCCGAACAGGCGCCCCGACCGACCAGAGGAGGCGCTAGTGCAGCGACCGGGACACATACCCACATCTGGCGTCCCACCCACAGACATGGCCAATTGTGTCTGTAGGGACGCCCGACCGAGCCGGAGGTCACACGGGGATTCGAACAGGCGAGCCCCGTGTTGGCAGGCAACGGAATAGACCGCCACGCCACCCGGGCGCCCTATGAGCGGATATTGTGATGACGTCATGTAAAACTCCCCGTGGTTGTCGTTACATTGTCAATATTTCACAGCTCTGCTTCAACTAATGTATCTGAGCACGTGCTCGTCAAGCCTGTAGCAGTGCTGTGTGTGTGTGTGTGTGTGTGTGTGTGTGTGTGTGTGTGTGTGTGTGTGTGTGTGTGTGTGTATATATATATATATATATATATATATATATATATATATATATATGGCTATTATGGAAACTCCCCATTAATTGTAAGCCCTGCTTTTAAACATCACTCTCATCACCTGTTTTATATGTAGGCTTTCTGTTCTTGTTGGCTGATAAAATGATGGAGGAGATGCGGGTTGGATAAATCTGATTTAAAGTATAACCACTGACGAATAAGAGGGTAACGTCCATATCCAGGAAGTAGAAGTCACCGGAAGGAAATGGTATAGGATGTCAGGAGCGTTAAAGGGGAATATTTTGCATTCAGCCTGTGTGCTGCTACAAACAAGCCCGCCATCTTAAAATGGCTGCTGTGTTAACGAGTGCATCTGAATAACCAATTCCATTAAACTCAGTCAGACTTTTTTGAGGGGGGGGGTCGTTTCATAGTCAATGTTTTAGTAACACGGGTCTGTGTGGGTTTCCTCCCACAGTCCAAAGACATGTAGGTCAGGTGACTCGGCCATACTACATTGTCCCTAGGTATGAATATATATATGTGTGTGTGTGTGTGTGTGTGTGTGTGTGTGTGTGTGTGTGTGTGTGATGGCCTGGCGGCCTGTCCAGGGTGTCTCCCCGCCTGCCGCCCAGTAACTGCTGGGATAGGCTCCAGCATCCCACCACCCTGAGAGCAGGATAAGCGGTTCGGAGGATGGATGGGTGGATGGATGGATGGATGGATGGATGGATGGATGGATGGATGGATGGATGAAATACTGGCTTTTTCATTTTATATTTCATTCTGCTTTGAGTGGCGCACAAGGTGCCTTCATTCGTGCAGCGAAATATTTGTGTTCATCATTTTCGGTGCTCTTCCAAAGCTGGACCTAGTCCACATACGTATGTGAACTCAACGCTCCAGAACCTTCTGCTGCTCTGGGGTCGCCATAAGCAGCCTTCGGCAGGCCCATCGGTGGAGTAAAATAAGTAGTCGGGCCGAAATAAATATTCTAATTCAATATTTTGACAGTCTGTGCTGCAGACGGCGACGTTTTTGGAGAGAGAGAGAAAACCAACAGTGGTACGGCCTGTTTTTGGTGTGTTCCTAACAGCCACTGGCTTTGAGGTCACGTGACAGACGGCTGTGAAGAGCTGAGGTCACTCATGGGCAAGACTGAGCCAGTCTGAGCACACACACACACACACACACACACACACACACACACACACACACACACACACACACACACACACACACACACAAGCCACCCCACGTGGTTTTCCACTGACGCACAGTCTGGCGTGGGATGATTCAAAATGGTGCTCATTTCTGGATTTTGGGTTCCGTCTGGTAACTGTACCGATGGGCGGGCTTGATGACGTCATCATCTCCATCATGATGAGTGTTTTGTTGTACTGATTGTGATATCTATATGTATTTGGCCTGTCATGTCACTGCTGTTTCTTGATTTTACCTCTCTTTTTTTTATTTTACCCCCCATCCCCTTCCCCTAGGGGGCACTTACCCCCAACATAGGCCGTTATTGTAAATAAGAGTTTGCTCTTGATTAGCTTGCCTATTAAAATAAAGGTTGTATGTATATGTATGCATCATATGGGACCACGCCCCCCCCTGCCTGGTGGAGCTGCGCCCGAGGAGGACGCAGGCTAAGCTAACTGCTAGCCCACGTAGACCGGCGGTCCCGACAGTCATCCTGGCTGGCGTTGGTTCCCCTGGACAGGGATTAATATGTATACTTGCCTCCAGGAAGAGGGCTGTTCCGTTGATGGAGAGTTGTAGCCGTGCACCCATGGAGGTCTGCAAGATGAGACGGTGTTAAATAAAGACCAGTGGAGTAGACTAACCTGTCAAAGCCAGGACACTACTTTTTTTAAAATGTTTCCACCTGGTGCACCGCTGAAGCATCTGGTGCACCTCTGAAGGTGCTTGTCGTTAGCTAGCAAGCTAGCAGTCCTTACATCTGTATTTTTGCTTTTTTTATAGATTAATGTCGTAAAGGGTTGCAACATATATATATATATATATATATATATATATATATATATATAAATTTATGATTGAAGTTAGAATGTGTAAATACTTAAAATCAACTTTAGCTCGGTAGCTAGCATAAAAAAATTAGCATTATAGAAACCGTGTTTAGCTGTCAATAGCTAAGGTAAAATTGTCCATGGGTGTGTGTGTGTGTGTGTGTGTGTGTGTGTGGTAGTTTTTAGGTGTGTTTTTGTCTTTGCTGTGGGCTGGGGGGAACCGTTTCAGATAGTGTTCCTGATTATTGATTCCTGATCAGTTTCAGTTATTGGTTTTGTATTGATGTCACATCCGGTGGGTTGATGCCATTATGACTCCCTGTCCTGAAATGACAACCAGCAGGCGTTTGCCTTTTTCGGTCAGAGAGCAAAATCAAACAGCACGTCTGAATCCGTGGTGTGGCCAGTGGAGGACAACGCGCCACGTGTCACGTAGGCGGACATGGTTGCATCATGATGTCGTTTGTTGTCGTCCTCGTGGTGGTTCTGTGGGACTTCCTTGTCTTGTTCCTTGGCTTCAGCAGTAACACTAATGGAAAGATAGCCGTGCATATGACTCCTACCTAGTACGGCGTGGCGTGTAGTGTCATTATGGCCCCATGATGATGGAAAAGGTTTTTTTTTAATCCATTTTCCCCCTTTTGTTGGATGAAATTGTGAAACTATCAGTTTGATGTCAATCACACCCCCCCCCCAAAAAAGACTGTAGTTTCAGCAAGTTAAGCTAGCAAAAAGAAAAGCTGACTGATGCTTTTTTAGAATGGGGGAAAGAAGACACGGGCATCCATGTCAGCCTCTGTATACCTGACTTCACATCTCCTCATCAGCCGGGGCTGCCTTTGATTAACGGAGGACTAAGCAGTCGGTGGAGCCCAGGGCTTGTTTACTGTATATGTTCATATTCCAGCCGCCTCAGCGTTTGATGTACGTCACCGGTCAGTGGAGGGAGAGGCTGAAGTGATGAGTCGGGCGTTTTAGTGCCCACGCCAACTCCTCCTCCCCCCTGTGCAACAACTCATGATGATGAGTGGGATGAAGGTCCTGTTTTTGCTAATAGGCCGTGTGGACCGAGTGCTATTTCATCACGGCGTAGCGGAGGTGATGTATTGAGGAAATATGGCTATAGACTCTGGCAAGATGGCCCGCGGCGATAAACATCCTGGTTATTTAGCATAAGGAAAGTGAGCTTTGAAGTTTTCCTTGCAAATCAGTGGGGTAAGAGAACTATGAATCTAGTGGTAGTGATAGTACTTGATAGTGATAGTACTTGATAGTGGTAGTACTTGATGTGTTTAATCGATATCGGTCAGGATAAATGAAATCGACAAGTGGAAAAAATCTCACCTATTAAGATTCTTAATGAAGGCACATTTTAAAGTCTACATATCAGACACAACTGTAAAAATGGACACTTCCTGCAGTTGAGGCCCGGTCGTTGTCAGGCATGGGGTATTTAAGTCTGAAGTCTGGTTTATTTTTTTTAAAGTACTGTCATGATGATGACGACCCGGAAACAGTTTTACCTTCCTTGTTGCGTTAGCTTGGATGTGATCAGCTCGTAGATTTACTTCATGCAAGGAGGAAATGACAGTAGTGAGTTTTGGAGATTCATATAATCTTCATCAGATATGACTTCAGTATAACTTCAATCCAAAAGTTTATCTCGAGTACTTTAAGATAATGCAAATTTTCCTCACTTTTTAAATGTATTCCAAAAAGAAGACTGCATTATTTTAGGGGGGGGGTAATATGGAGCCTGCATATGTTCTCTGTACTTCCTTTTATTGGCCCAAATATTCCCCTAGTGTGTGTTTTTTCTTGGCGTTAACACAAGGTGTGCTCCAGAACCGGACAGGCACAGGGCCGGTTTGTGGCGGACGGGCGTGGTTCCCACACCATTTACCTTGGACACGTTAAACGGTTCATGTGGCTCGTACATAGGTGAATCAATGGGCGGTTGTGGCAAGCAAACAAAGTGCCACATGTACCAAAAGCATGGCAAACAATGTGGACTTGTAGGACATGTCTTTGACGTGGCTAGGCATGGCTGAGTCCACATGGTAAAGTCACAGAAAGTTGAATCGGTTCATCTGGACGCCATTTATTGAGAGAAACGTCATACAATTCGTCATACAATACCACACCTCCTCTCCTGGCACCCTGTCATATGCTTTCTCTAAATCCACAAAGACACAATGGGACTCCTTCTGGCCTCCTCTATACTTCTCCATCAACATTCTCAAAGCAAACATCACATCTGTGGTGCTCTTTCCTGGCATGAAACCATACTGCTGCTAGCTGATCATCACCTCTCCTCCTCTTAACCTAGCTTCTATTACTCTTTCCCATATCTTCATGCTGTGGCTGATCAACTTTATACCTCTGTAGTTGCTGCAGTTCTGCACATCACCCTTGTTCTTGAAAACTGGTACCAGTATGCTTCTTCTCCACTCCTCAGGCATCCTCTCACTTTCCAGGATTGTGTTAAACAATCTAGTTAAAAACCCCACTGCCATCTCTCCTAAACACCTCCATGCCTCCACAGGTATGTCATCAGGACCAACTGCCTTTCCACTCTTCATCCTCTTCATAGCTGCCCTCACTTCCTCCTTGCTAATCCACCGCACTTCCTGATTCACGATTCCTTCATCATCCAACCTTCTCTCTCTCTCATTTTCGTCATTCATCAGCCCCTCGAAGTACTCCTTCCACCTTCTCAACACACTCTCCTCTCTTGTGAGCACATTTCCATCTCTATCCTTGATCGCCCTAACTTGCTGCACATCCTCACCAGCTCGGTCCCTCTGTCTAGCCAATCGGTACAAGTCCTGTCTTCCTTCCTTAGTGTCTAATCTGTCATACAACTCACCATACACCTGTTCCTTTGCCTTTGCCACCTCTCCCTTTGCTTTACTTGGCATCTCCTTGTAGTCCTGTCTACTTTCTTCATCTCTCTGACTATCCCACTTCTTCTTTGCCTACTTCTTCCTCTGTATACTTTGCTGTACTTTCTCATCCCACCACCAAGTCTCCTTGTCTTTCTTCCTCTGTCCCGGTGACACACCAAGTACCTTCCTTGCTGTCTCCCTCACTATTTCTGCAGTGGTTGCCTAGCCATGTGGCAACTCTTCACTACCACCCAGTGTCTGTCTTGCCTCCTCCCTGAACTCCACACAACAACAGTCTTCCTTCTTCAACTTCCACCATTTTATCACTGGCTCTGCCTTCACTCACTACCTCTTCCTGATCTCTGATGTCATACTTCCAGCCACCATCCAATGCTGCCTAGCTACGTTCTCCTCTGTCACCACCTTGCCGTCTCCAATCCCTTTCAGATGGCGCCTCCTACATAAGATATAGTCCACCTGTGTGCACTTTCCTCCACTCTTATACGTCACCCTGTGTTCCTCCGTTTCTTAAATATGTATTCACCACAGCCTTTCCCATCCTTTTCGCAAAATCCACCACCATTAACTCTAGTTTGGGTCGTTATGCCTCTGTATTGATTATAAGGGTGGGGACACCTGCAGTCAGCTGAGACTGAAGAGGTCACTTGGATGATGACGAACCGTTTCTCTCTCAATAAACGTGTCCAGATGAACTGATTCCACTTTCTGTGATTTCCTTACCTGGATTATTGAGCATGCATGAAGACACGTTTCCATTGTTGGCCAATCGGCTGATGTCTGAACTAGAAAAAAGATTTTGTCATCACATAAGAAACGGTTATCCATGAAGTAGTAATGCTTTTAACTGATGTGGTAGTTAGTAGGGCTGTGTGGTCTTCTTTCGGCTTGTTCCCTGTTTCTCGGGGGTCACCACAGCGGATTTTATAGGTCCCATCGGTACCCTGCGAGGGCACAGCACCAACGGCGGCCGTTGTTAACCCGGGCCTCGACCGATCCGGTATGGTCTTGTCAGTCCACTTAGTAATTTGGCAAAATTTTACATCAGATGCCCTTCCTGACACAACCACTAACCCTGTGGACGGAGGCACAGGTAAAGTGCTGGATGCCGTCCCAGTACTTATGGACCTGCATCAATGCCTGTCACTGCAGTAGGGCTGCATGATTCTGGATTAAATGGGAGTCCATTTTTTTGGGGGCTCAGAATTGAGATCACGACTCGGAATCCTTACACACATTAGTTTGGCATGCAATGTGTGCGAGAGAGCAGTTCTCGTATGTAAAACAAAATGATGACAAATTGTCTTTGTAAAGTTGTTGGGCATGTCGACATAGAAGCCGTGACGTGATGGATAGGTGATGTTGTATGGCAGCCTCACAACTACATCAACCTTCAACCATTTAATAAGTGGCTTGTTTGTTAGCAGTTTTGGTGTGGGGAAATTTGAAACCAGTTCCAAGTCAAAACCAATCCACAATACCCAACCCTACTCGCATATCTTGATGGAAACCCACTGACCTTTGACTTGTTGCTTCAGCCGTGTTCCTTCACCGCCAACAGCTGACATTAAACCAGCCCCCAGAAATTAATTCATTTTCTACACATGGAGAAATAGTGGTTGATGTTGACCAATTGCCTCACGCCATTTCTTTTTTTGGGGGGGGGGGTTTCCCCCCTTCCTCCCCCCCCCCAGTTGTACTTGGCCAACTACCCCACTCTCCCAAGCCGTCCCGGTTGCTGCTCCACCCCCTCTGCCGATCCAGGGAGGGCTGCAGACTACCACCTGTCTCCTCCGATACATGTGGAGTCGCCAGCCACTTCTTTTCACCTGACAGTGAGGAGTTTCACCAGGCGGATGTAGCGCATGGGATGATCACGCCACCCTCCCCCCCGAACAGGCGCCCTGACCGACCAGAGGAGGCGCTAGTGCAGCAACCAGGGCACACATACCCACATCCAGCTTCCCACCCGGAGGTAACACAGGGATTTGAACCGCCACCCGGACGCCCCTCCATTTCTTTTTTCTGCCAGCTAAAGTATTGGTGACGTGCACCATCAGCAACAAACCACATGTTCCCAGATATCCCACCCACTGCTCCAGTAATAATAATAATAATAATAATAATAATGATAATAAATTAGACTTGTGACTTGTGTGTATATATCGTAGTGTTCGTGTCACAGCTGTCGGTCAGTAAACTGGTCAGGTCGGTGAGCCGTGTGAACACGCATGCAGACTTTAGGGGTTTTTGAAAAGGATGGGGGAATTTTTAGTGGTGAAAGTGTAGCTGAACAGTCCCGTATTCTGTGAACACACACACACACACACACACACACACACACACACACACACACACACACACATGCATGTGTGTAAGTGTCAGCAGTCATTTGGGTGATGGGCAGACTGGCTCTGCCAGAGGGGTAAATGGTAAACTGTGATACTGACGTGTTATACTGGTTTCTCTTAATGGTCCTGTAAGCCGAGTAAATATTCGGCGAGCTCGTCTTGCCCCAGAGAGGGGCAGAGCGGTGTGGGCCACAGCGTCGTTCTCTGTTATCAGTCCTAGCTTGGCTGCAGGAGCGAGAGTCCGAAGCCCGGCTCTCGGTGGATTCTGCAAGGCAGACAGTTCTGTCCTAGGGTGGAGGTGTGACGTAACGCTCAGGAAAACAGACTTTTGGTCCGAAGACGGCAGGTTTGAATCCCCAGAGGATCTGTCGAGGGAAAGCGAGTAAGTACCTTATGCCGTTAGCTTGCGGTGGAGAGGCCCCTGAGCAATGCAGTCGGTCCCCCTGGTTCCTCTCTTTCAACTGTCGTATTATGTAAATTCCCTTCTCTGTTGCGCCCCTGAGGTTTCTCCCTAGTTTTTTTTTTAGGGAGTTGTTCCTTATCCGATGCGAGGGTCTAAGGACCAGGATGCTGTGTTGCTGTAAAGCCCCCTGAGGCAAATTTGTAGTTTGTCATATTGGGCCTGAAAAATAAAAATGACCTGACTTGACCCCAGTGGAGAAGCACGGCGGCCAAAAAGTGGCTTAATTTCATTTTCCCGGTCAGTTATCATGTTCTTAATACTGGACATGCAACTCTTTGTCAGCTTGTCAGCTAGAGTTCAGTGCAACTGATAAGAGGTCAAATCCACAATCCTCCACGCTTTATGGTTCAAACAAAGCGAACGTGATACTTCAGCGGTCCATCGGAGCCAGTTCGAGTGGTCATTTTAAAACTTTGCTATCGCCAAATTCCCTCGTTCTTCCCTTGTGCTTTGTGTTGCCACAGCAAAGCGAATCCTCGTCCTCGTATTCTGGTCCAAACGTGGTCACGTCCCCAGGCAGCCTACTTTTCCCTCCGGCTTAAAGGCCACGGTTTTTATCCGTTTAGCTAACGTCTAACGCTCCCCCCCCCCAACATGTGACCATCATCCCAAACATGCTGCTTTTACCTTTACGTGAACAGCAACACAACCAAGCTGATGTTTCCTGCTGATTCACTTCCTGCAACACAAACTACACAACCCAAACTGAATTACCGGTGAGTGTGGGTCACTGATTGGAAGTAAGTAGAGTTTTGAATTGACCACTTGAATTCACTATGATGGACCGCTGTAGCATCATGTTGTGAGTTAAGTGCACCAAGATGGCGGCCTCGCCCAGTATCGTCCATGCAGCGTCTTTGTCCGTGTCTTTGTTTGATGGCTGGGAGAGCTTGGTCTGCTGCATCCTGTGTGCCCAGGGACCACGGCCCTGCCCGGAGCTGCACCCAAAGAGGAAGCACCGAGGGTAGTCTGACAGGATGAGGAAGCGGGGCAGGCTAAGCTCACTGCTAGCTCCTGCAGACCGGCAGGTCCAATAACATCGAGGGTGGTCTGGTGGCGGCCTCGCCTGGCGTTGGCTGTGTTTTTGTATCATCACGTGGAGTGCGGGGAGGTGTGTCGAGGGTGTCTGGCTGGGAGAGACCTGGCGTCGGGTCAGCTGGGGGAGCCTGGTCTGGTGGGCCCGGGGACCACGGCCCTGCCAGGAGCTGCACCCAAAGAGGAAACACCGAGGGTGGTCTGACAGGATGCGGAAGCGGGGCCAGGCTAAGCTAACTGTTCTAGCCTTTGCAGATGGGCAGTTCCAACAGTCATCCTGGCATTCGCTCTCTTGGACAGTGATTTTATTTTATTTTTTTGTGTAGTTTGATGTGTGCTCTTGCAGTTTTTAGATACGTGTGTCTGTCTTTGTGTTGCACTGCTATGGGCTGGGGGGAAAGGGTGTTTCATTTCACGTACGCAGTCACATGAAATGAAATGACGGTGTTCCTGATTCCTGAAGTGGGTCTTTTTTATTAGCGCTTAATGAGGATTGTGGATTTTGTCCTCCATTAGTTGCATTGAACTACAGATGACAAGCAAGAGTGGGCAATATTATCCAGGAAGGGCCGGTGTGGGTGCAGGTTTTTGTTCCAACCAGGCAGTTACACACCTGATCCCACTAATCCACCGGTAGAGTCTTTGCCGGGGAACTTGATTAGGCGACTCGGGTGTGTAATTGCTCGGTCGGAACTGAGACCTGCACCCACACCGGCCCTTTCTGGATAAGACTGCCCACCGCTGAGTCTTCCAGTATGGTAAAAAAGGATGGATCACTGAGAAAATGAAACCTTACCTCCGTGATCTATGGGAGCGGTGAATATAAAATGGGGAAAGACTTGAAAGATTAATAAACGTTGATCTAAGAAGCGCTGTAGTATTCGAGGTGTAACCGTACGACTTGCGAGTCGGTACGAGGCGAGTACGGCGTATTTCATCGAGAAGCGAGTTCAGAAAAGAAGCGGATGCTCCGCAAAAACCCCACTTCAGCAAAGAGCGAGTGATGATGGTGATAATTCTGCCATTAGGAGTTGTGCTGGATCCGTCCCTTGATCATATGAGTGGGTTTTGATGCACATCCAAAGCCGAGTGTGGGAGCCAGACGAAAGCGGCGTTTAGCGTTGAAACGAGAGGAACGTTGGCTCGTTATGTCTCACAAAATATATGTTTTGTCAAGCAGACGAGACTTGGGGGAGTTCTTCGGTTCGGAATCCAGATGTATCGGCTAATTTACCTTTTTTTTTGGTGAATATTTCCCCGTCAGCCGTTGTTCTGCGCCTTCCCTCTGAATCCGGTTGCTGAAAAATAAATAAGTCCACATCAAAAGGAGGGTTGAATCCGTTCATCTGGAAACAATGTTTCCAGATGAACGGATTCAACCCTCCTTTGATTTTCTTACCTGGATTATTGAGCATGCGTCAAGACAAATTAGTCCATAGTCAATGTCTACATAGGTGTCCATGTTATAAAACGAGCGGCGTCCCTTATACAGGGGGAAAAAAACTGGTTGACCTCTCTTTTGGCATAACATCCAGCCCCGGGCACTGGCTTATCCGGGACATCTATCATCGCCGGCTCAATTTACTCACCTGGACTGGCACTCAGCCAGAGACTAGAGTCAAGGTCACCGAGTGTTATTTTAAGGCCTGCGGTAGTCATCGCCTCCAATAAATCAACCTGTTAAATACACTGTAAAAAATGCCCATATGGAGTGTGTATATATATATATATATATATATATATATATATATATATATATATATATATATATAATTTTTTTTTACACACATTTTTTTAAAGCTGAAATCCGTGATGCCCCTGATGCGTCCCTCCCTCCGCCAGTGAGGACTACAAACCCGGTGTAGCAGCCGTTGGGCCTGGCGTCAGCTCAGCAGTAAATAGTCCCCACCCTTGTAAAAATGGATCCTGTGGCCAAAGCTAACACAGACAGTCTGATGTATTACAAACTACATCACACTATATGGGAACACTGTTCTACAGTCATATTGGTTGTCATGGAGACATCGGGAGTCACGGTTCAGTCTCTCTTCCTGTTTCGGTAGGAACGTGTTCGCCGTTGCACCAGTGTTCGTCCTACCTGGTCAAAACGTTACCCTATGAAGGGCGTCTGGTTAGTGTGGTGGTCTATTCTGTTGCCTACCAATACGGGGCTCGCCGGTTCGAATCCCTGTGTTACCGCCAGCTTGGTCGGGCGTCCCTACAGACACAATTGGCCGTGTCTGTGGGTGGGAAGCCAGATGTGGGTATGTGTCCTGGTCGTTGCACTAGCGCCTCCTCTGGTTGGTCGGGGTGCCTGTTTGAGGGGGAACTGGGGGAAACGGCGTGATCCTCCCACGCGCTACATCCCCCTGGCGAAACTCCTCACTGTCGGGTGAAAAGAAGCGGCTGGTGACTCCACATGTGTCGGAGGAGGCATGTGGTAGTCTGCAGCCCCCCCCACCCTGGATCGGCAGAGGGGGTGGAGCACTGACCGGGACGGCTCGGAGGAGTGGGTTAATTGGCCGGATAGAACTGGGTAGAAAGAAGGGGGGTATTTTCCAAAAAGTATAAAATTACTGTATACGGAGGCTGGAGGGTCTCCAACCATGGTCAAGATGACTGGTAGTATTATGGAGCCTGACTCCATCATACACATGGCGAACAAACATTTTAATAGAACAAACAGTATTAATAAGTAAAGTCTCATAATTCAGCTGAGTGGGATTGACGGAATTTCAATATTTTTTTTTAATTCTTTTAGATTGCACTAAACAGACCGCAGCAGACAGACTGTTGTCAGACTGGGGAACTGTTATCGGTGTAACACCGAGCACAACGACCTTTAACCCCTTAAATGGTTAAAACACATTTGTAGATTTTAATCACAGGCAAATCTGCAGATTCACTCCGTGTGTACAGTAAGATGGGCAGCTACTTGGCCATATTTTGCAGTGGTCCGCAAAATAACGGATACCGCAGAGTGTCCACCATTGTTTCCTGAGTTAGTCCAACATTTGACACCCCGGGGAGACCAGCATGGAGCAGCTGAGATGTGATGGATGCTATGGAGAGAAAAGGGTAACGGTGAAAATGTGTTGTTGGCAGAAGTCCCGGTCTTTTACATCTTTGTGTTTTGTAGGTCAAGTGGGTTTTGTGGAAGTCTTTAAATTGGTGCTTTCCTCCCCGATTTTCACCACAACTTCAGCACCAACTGTCTGCACTTCTGCTGTTTTCATAGTCTCCCTACCAGACTCTGTAGGTAGACGATCCCTATGGTTTGCATATGACGTCACGAACTACAGATGGAGAGCAGGAAGTGATTTTCTACATAGGAAGCACCGTCACAAACTTTGGAAATGCCCTTGTTTGGCATCATTAACTGAGAAACCACAAGGAGTTGTTATAGAGTACCAAAAGTTGTTGTTCATGGGGGGGGGGGGTGCAAGAAATTGACCGAAAAGGCCGAAAAAAATGGCTTGTGTAACGGGCGAGTGTGCAGTGACCACTTCGTCAAAAATAATCACTCTTCATCACATAAGATCATGTCCAACATATCTTACTTCCTGTTTACACCTTTCTCTCATAATGTCGTCTAAACTAGCATAGTTCGGGCTAAACTAGCGCCGTCTCGTCCATTCTGCTTTTCACTTCCTGCCCTCCATCTGACTCTCGCGCGTCATCAGAGTCATGTGACTGCAAACGAGCTATACCTCGGAAGTGTCGTTCCCGGAAGTGTTACAATGGTTGGTTAGGGTTAATGTGCCGTTGGCTGCTACTACTACTTTGCCGCCGACGTGACAGTTTAAACACAGGCAACAACCAACCGTTCGAAGGAGGCCGGAAGGACCTTTTAACCGACTGACCAATAGAATTACTTCGTAACAACTTCCGACTTCCGGGGTATACCGATCGTCTAGGCAATTTGTATGCGCCACTTTGCTCTTTTTCTACGTCAATTTATTGTGGAAATGTCTTATTTATGTAAAAGACCAACAACTCTCAGATAGGCTAGCGCTAGCCTATCGTGACTATAGTTTGTAGATGTACCTATTATGTTATCTCATGTGCCCGAAATGATCAGTTCAAGTTCATTTAAGCTAACATAAGCGTCTAGGGGCTACTGTTAGCTAGCTAGTTCGTGAGGGGGTCTGAACTGATGACCCCAAACACAAGTTATAAACTAGATAAGGCTATAGTTCATCTGGAAATACGTAAGAAAATCTAAGTCAGAAGCCCCAAAGGTAAGAAAGGGTGGTGTACTGGGCTAGACAAGCAAGCTGGCTAGCTACGTTACTTACACTTGCTTACACCACCATTCATGCTCCGGTCTCCTGGTTGTCAGGAGCAACTGCAAGACAGCAACGAGGTCGGCAATCCCAGTGGCAAGGTTAAAATGGTATGGTCCAATCATAGGGGTGTATGAAATCGTTGGAAAACAAGTACGAATGACATTTTAAGTAGTTCGACTGTCTGTGTTGTTATTTTACCTTTGTTGGCGAGGGAGTTAACATTATCATTCATGATATATTTTTTGGGGGGGGACAAATTCACCTCTTCTAAATATTGAGGGGGACATGTCCCCCCGGGCCCCCCCCCCCCATTAGTTACGCCATAGCGTCTAGGGTATACCGATCGTCTAGGGTATACCGATCGTCTACCTACGGACTCATCCACAACAGTGCAGGTTCATTCTCCGCTGGAATAGTTGTCGCTTCATCCTCAGGTTTGACTGCAGAATTTGAACACGGTTGTCTCCAGCATATTTGCCTTTCGGTGTGTGTTTTTGTGCGTGTGTCGTTTTCATTTGAACTCTTGTAACTGAACCTGCCCTTTCAGTATGACACTTGTGTCTATTCTGTCAGCAGGAGCCAGGGCCTCAGTGTGTTCATGTTATTTGTGTATATGCGAGACAGCAAGGCCCTGTGATGGCCTGGTGGCCTGTCCAGGGTGTCTCCCCGCCTGCCGCCCAATGACTGCTGGGATAGGCTGCAGCATCCCCACGACCCTGAGAGCAGGATAAACGGCTCAGATAATGGATGGATGAGAGAGCAAGGCTGGAGGATACATTGAATATTTAAGACATATTCTCCAAGTATTTTGTTCAAAGTAACGGGGTGTGTAGAAGAGAGGTGAAGAAGAGAGTGCAGACAGGGTGGAGTGGGTGGAGAAGAGTGTCAGGAGTGATTTGTGACAGAAGGGTACCAGCAAGAGTTAAAGGGAAGGTTTACAAGATGGTAGTGCGACCAGCTGTGTTATATGGGTTGGAGACAGTGGTGCTGACGAAAAGACAGGAGGTGGAGCTGGAGGTGGCAGGGTTGAAGATGCTAAGATTTTCATTGGGAGTGATGAAGAAGGACAGGATTAGGAACGAGTATATTAGAGGGACCGCTCAGGTTGGACGGTTTGGAGACGAAGCGAGAGAGGGAAGATTGAGATGGTTTGGACTTGTGTGGAGGAGAGATGCTGGGTATACTGGGAGAAGGATGCTGAATATGGAGCTGCCAGGGAAGAGGAGAAGAGGGAGGCCAAAGAGGAGGTTTATGGATGTGGTGAGAAAGGACATGCAGGTGGCTGGTGTGACAGAGTAAGATGAAGAGGACAGGAAGACATGGAAACGGACGATCCGCTGTGGCGCCCCCTAATGGGAGCAGCTGAAAGTAGTAGTAGTAGATTCTCCAAGTATTTTGTTGGAGAATATGAAAACGGGCAACATCCTGAATATTGTTGTGATCTTAATGTGCCTTTTTTAAATTTCTTATTACACCACTTTCCGAGCCATCCCGGTCACTGCTCCACCCCACTGCAGACTACCACATGCCTCCTCCAATACATGTGGAGTCACCAGCCGCTTCTTTTCACCTGACAATGAGGAGTTTCACCAGGAGGACACATCCGGCTTCCCATTCGCAGACACGGCCAATTGTGTCTGTAGGGACGCCCGACCAAGCCGGAGGTAACACGGGGATTTGAACCGGCGATGCCCGTGTTGTAGATAATGGAATAGACTGCTACGCTACCCGGATGGCCCTTAATGTGCTTTTCGTGGGGCCAGTCTCAGTAGTCTCATGACCCCTTCTTCTAACGGGACTTTGAGAGTTGGTAGAGTCAACATCTCACCTCGCCCGGCCTCCGTCTCACGAAAGTTGAAAATCCCGATCGTTTCCCTCGAACACCGCCAACCCCAGATATAATTCACCAATTTGTACACGTTTTGCTCAGGAAGTGCTCCCAAAATTGTAAGTTCAAGTTTGCAAACAACTGTCAAATTTTTTTCATATTTTTTGGTTTTTATGCCATTTAGTCGGTATGCATGACAACAGCGTGTTTACTTCCACGTTTGCATATCTGGTTGAATTTAATAATGGCCCTTTTGTCTAAATGATGGTTCTTCTTCTTCTTCTTCTAACCATAATTTGTCTAAATGATGGTTCTGATTGCAAAAAGGATTCTGTTGGGCCTTTTCAGAGGGAATGTAATATGGAAATATGTATTGTCCATGCCAGGTTTTACATGTGGTCAGATATTGTTTCACTACATCGCTGAGCCGTGTGAGAGTGTCTACTGCTGCAGAGTCTTAAGGTCGATGTAAAGCCGGGTCGTTTAGGTTCTCGGTTTAGTCATTTTATTGCAGCGCCTCGTTTTCATCCACGTGTTTTACTGCAATTTCTGATTCATCAACCTCGAAACTACAACATTTAGAATTTCCCAGTGTCACAAAGTGTGTGTGTGTGTGTGTGTGTGTGTGTGTGTGTGTGTGTGTGTGTGTGTGTGTGTGTGTGTGTGTGTGTGTGTGCCTGTGTGCATGTGTGATATGAGAAAACTGACAAGTTTCATGTCATGTGACCATCGTAAGAGGAGGAGCAACAGTAAGATAAAAGGGTTTGTCATCTTCAAAGATGGCGTGACGTGCTGCAAGATGTGTACGAGTTGTGAGGGAGACGGTGTTGGGTTTGGTGCCGCAAGATGTGTGTGAGGGAGACGGTGTTGGGTTTGGTGTTGCGGGATGTGAGGGAGACAGTGTTGGGTTTGGTGTTGCGGGATGTGAGGGAGACGGTGTTGGGTTTGGTGTTGCGGGATGTGAGGGAGACGGTGTTGGGTTTGGTGTTGCAGGATGTGTGCAAGTTGTGAGGGAGACGGTGGTGTTGGGTTTGGTGTTGCAGGATGTGTGTTGGGTTTGGTGTTGCAGGATGTGTGTTGGGTTTGGTGTTGGGTTTGGTGTTGCAGGATGTGTGTGTGGGCTGTGGAGGAGACTGCGGTGTTGGGTTTGGTGTTGTAGGGTGTGTGTTGGGTTTGGTGATGCAGGATGTGTGTTGGGTTTGGTGATGCAGGATGTGTGTGAGTTGTGAGGGAGACGGTGTTGGGTTTGGTGTTGCAGGATGTGTGTTGGGTTTGGTGTTGCAGGATGTGTGTTGGGTTTGGTGTTGTAGGATGTGTGTTGGGTTTGGTGTTGCTGGATGTGTGTTGGGTTTGGTGTTGCAGGATGTGTGTTGGGTATGGTGTTGGGTTTGGTGTTGCAGGATGTGTGTTGGGTTTGGTGTTGCAGGATGTGTGTTGGGTTTGGTGTTGCAGGATGTGTGTTAGGTTTGGTGTTGCAGGATGTGTGTGTGGGCTGTGAGGGAGACTGCGGTGTTGGGTTTGGTGTTGCAGGATGTGTGTTGGGTTTGGTGTTGCAGGATGTGTGTTGGGTTTGGTGTTGCAGGATGTGTGTTGGGTTTGGTGTTGGGTTTGGTGTTGCAGGATGTGTGTTGGGTTTGGTGTTGTAGGATGGGTGTCGGGTTTGGTGTTGCAGGATGTGTGTTGGGTTTGGTGTTGTAGGATGTGTGTTGGGTTTGGTGTTGCTGGATGTGTGTTGGGTTTGGTGTTGCAGGATGTGTGTTGGGTATGGTGTTGGGTTTGGTGTTGCAGGATGTGTGTTGGGTTTGGTGTTGCAGGATGTGTGTTGGGTTTGGTGTTGCAGGATGTGTGTTAGGTTTGGTGTTGCAGGATGTGTGTGTGGGCTGTGAGGGAGACTGCGGTGTTGGGTTTGGTGTTGCAGGATGTGTGTTGGGTTTGGTGTTGCAGGATGTGTGTTGGGTTTGGTGTTGCAGGATGTGTGTTGGGTTTGGTGTTGCAGGATGTGTGTTGGGTTTGGTGTTGCAGGATGTGTGTTAGGTTTGGTGTTGCAGGATGTGTGTGTGGGCTGTGAGGGAGACTGCGGTGTTGGGTTTGGTGTTGCAGGATGTGTGTTGGGTTTGGTGTTGCAGGATGTGTGTTGGGTTTGGTGTTGCAGGATGTGTGTTGGGTTTGGTGTTGGGTTTGGTGTTGCAGGATGTGTGTTGGGTTTGGTGTTGTAGGATGGGTGTCGGGTTTGGTGTTGCAGGATGTGTGTTGGGTTTGGTGTTGCAGGATGTGTGTTGGGTTTGGTGTTGCAGGATGTGTGTTGGGTTTGGTGTTGCAGGATGTGTGTTGGGTTTGGTGATGCAGGATGTGTACGAGTTGTGAGGGAGACGGTGTTGGGTTTGGTGTTGCAGGATGTGTGTTGGGTTTGGTGTTGCAGGATGTGTGTGTGGGCTGTGAGGGAGACTGCGGTGTTGGGTTTGGTGTTGCAGGATGTGTGTTGGGTTTGGTGTTGCAGGATGTGTGTTGGGTTTGGTGTTGGGTTTGGTGTTGCAGGATGTGTGTTGGGTTTGGTGTTGTAGGATGTGTGTTGGGTTTGGTGTTGCAGGATGTGTGTTGGGTTTGGTGATGCAGGATGTGTACGAGTTGTGAGGGAGACGGTGTTGGGTTTGGTGTTGCAGGATGTGTGTTGGGTTTGGTGTTGTAGGATGTGTGTTGGGTTTGGTGTTGGGTTTGGTGTTGCAGGATGTGTGTTGGGTTTGGTGTTGCAGGATGTGTGTTGGGTTTGGTGTTGCAGGATGTGTGTTGGTTTTGGTGTTGCAGGATGTGTGTTGGGTTTGGTGTTGCAGGATGTGTGTTGGGTTTGGTGTTGCAGGATGTGTGTTGGGTTTGGTGTTGGGTTTGGTGTTGCAGGATGTGTGTTAGGTTTGGTGTTGCAGGATGTGTGTGTGGGCTGTGAGGGAGACTGCGGTGTTGGGTTTGGTGTTGCAGGATGTGTGTTGGGTTTGGTGTTGCAGGATGTGTGTTGGGTTTGGTGTTGCAGGATGTGTGTTGGGTTTGGTGTTGGGTTTGGTGTTGCAGGATGTGTGTTGGGTTTGGTGTTGTAGGATGGGTGTCGGGTTTGGTGTTGCAGGATGTGTGTTGGGTTTGGTGTTGCAGGATGTGTGTTGGGTTTGGTGTTGCAGGATGTGTGTTGGGTTTGGTGTTGCAGGATGTGTGTTGGGTTTGGTGATGCAGGATGTGTACGAGTTGTGAGGGAGACGGTGTTGGGTTTGGTGTTGCAGGATGTGTGTTGGGTTTGGTGTTGCAGGATGTGTGTGTGGGCTGTGAGGGAGACTGCGGTGTTGGGTTTGGTGTTGCAGGATGTGTGTTGGGTTTGGTGTTGCAGGATGTGTGTTGGGTTTGGTGTTGCAGGATGTGTGTTGGGTTTGGTGTTGCAGGATGTGTGTTGGGTTTGGTGTTGTAGGATGTGTGTTGGGTTTGGTGTTGCAGGATGTGTGTTGGGTTTGGTGTTGCAGGATGTGTGTTGGGTTTGGTGATGCAGGATGTGTACGAGTTGTGAGGGAGACGGTGTTGGGTTTGGTGTTGCAGGATGTGTGTTGGGTTTGGTGTTGTAGGATGTGTGTTGGGTTTGGTGTTGCAGGATGTGTGTTGGGTTTGGTGTTGCAGGATGTGTGTTGGGTTTGGTGTTGCAGGATGTGTGTTGGTTTTGGTGTTGCAGGATGTGTGTTGGGTTTGGTGTTGCAGGATGTGTGTTGGGTTTGGTGTTGCAGGATGTGTGTTGGGTTTGGTGTTGGGTTTGGTGTTGAAGGATGTGTGTTGGGTTTGGTGTTGCAGGATGTGTGTTGGGTTTGGTGTTGCAGGATGTGTGTTGGGTTTGGTGTTGCAGGATGTGTGTTGGGTTTGGTGTTGCAGGATGTGTGTTGGGTTTGGTGTTGGGTTTGGTGTTGCAGGATGTGTGTTGGGTTCGGTGTTGGGTTTGGTGTTGCAGGATGTGTGTTGGGTTTGGTGTTGCAGGATGTGTGTTGGGTTTGGTGTTGCAGGATGTGTGTTGGGTTTGGTGTTGCAGGATGTGTGTTAGGTTTGGTGTTGGGTTTGGTGTTGCAGGATGTGTGTGTGGGCTGTGAGGGAGACTGCGGTGTTGGGTTTGGTGTTGCAGGATGTGTGTTGGGTTTGGTGTTGCAGGATGTGTGTTAGGTTTTGTGTTGGGTTTGGTGTTGCAGGATGTGTGTTGGGTTTGGTGTTGTAGGATGTGTGTCGGGTTTGGTGTTGCAGGATGTGTGTTGGGTTTGGTGTTGCAGGATGTGTGTTGGGTTTGGTGTTGCAGGATGTGTGTTGGGTTTGGTGATGCAGGATGTGTACGAGTTGTGAGGGAGACGGTGTTGGGTTTGGTGTTGCAGGATGTGTGTTGGGTTTGGTGTTGCAGGATGTGTGTGTGGGCTGTGAGGGAGACTGCGGTGTTGGGTTTGGTGTTGCAGGATGTGTGTTGGGTTTGGTGTTGCAGGATGTGTGTTGGGTTTGGTGTTGCAGGATGTGTGTTGGGTTTGGTGTTGGGTTTGGTGTTGCAGGATGTGTGTTGGGTTTGGTGTTGTAGGATGGGTGTCGGGTTTGGTGTTGCAGGATGTGTGTTGGGTTTGGTGTTGCAGGATGTGTGTTGGGTTTGGTGTTGCAGGATGTGTGTTGGGTTTGGTGTTGCAGGATGTGTGTTGGGTTTGGTGATGCAGGATGTGTACGAGTTGTGAGGGAGACGGTGTTGGGTTTGGTGTTGCAGGATGTGTGTTGGGTTTGGTGTTGCAGGATGTGTGTGTGGGCTGTGAGGGAGACTGCGGTGTTGGGTTTGGTGTTGCAGGATGTGTGTTGGGTTTGGTGTTGCAGGATGTGTGTTGGGTTTGGTGTTGCAGGATGTGTGTTGGGTTTGGTGTTGCAGGATGTGTGTTGGGTTTGGTGTTGCAGGATGTGTGTTGGGTTTGGTGTTGCAGGATGTGTGTTGGGTTTGGTGATGCAGGATGTGTACGAGTTGTGAGGGAGACGGTGTTGGGTTTGGTGTTGCAGGATGTGTGTTGGGTTTGGTGTTGTAGGATGTGTGTTGGGTTTGGTGTTGGGTTTGGTGTTGCAGGATGTGTGTTGGGTTTGGTGTTGCAGGATGTGTGTTGGGTTTGGTGTTGCAGGATGTGTGTTGGTTTTGGTGTTGCAGGATGTGTGTTGGGTTTGGTGTTGCAGGATGTGTGTTGGGTTTGGTGTTGCAGGATGTGTGTTGGGTTTGGTGTTGCAGGATGTGTGTTAGGTTTGGTGTTGCAGGATGTGTGTGTGGGCTGTGAGGGAGACTGCGGTGTTGGGTTTGGTGTTGCAGGATGTGTGTTGGGTTTGGTGTTGCAGGATGTGTGTTGGGTTTGGTGTTGCAGGATGTGTGTTGGGTTTGGTGTTGGGTTTGGTGTTGCAGGATGTGTGTTGGGTTTGGTGTTGTAGGATGGGTGTCGGGTTTGGTGTTGCAGGATGTGTGTTGGGTTTGGTGTTGCAGGATGTGTGTTGGGTTTGGTGTTGCAGGATGTGTGTTGGGTTTGGTGTTGCAGGATGTGTGTTGGGTTTGGTGATGCAGGATGTGTACGAGTTGTGAGGGAGACGGTGTTGGGTTTGGTGTTGCAGGATGTGTGTTGGGTTTGGTGTTGCAGGATGTGTGTGTGGGCTGTGAGGGAGACTGCGGTGTTGGGTTTGGTGTTGCAGGATGTGTGTTGGGTTTGGTGTTGCAGGATGTGTGTTGGGTTTGGTGTTGCAGGATGTGTGTTGGGTTTGGTGTTGCAGGATGTGTGTTGGGTTTGGTGTTGTAGGATGTGTGTTGGGTTTGGTGTTGCAGGATGTGTGTTGGGTTTGGTGTTGCAGGATGTGTGTTGGGTTTGGTGATGCAGGATGTGTACGAGTTGTGAGGGAGACGGTGTTGGGTTTGGTGTTGCAGGATGTGTGTTGGGTTTGGTGTTGTAGGATGTGTGTTGGGTTTGGTGTTGCAGGATGTGTGTTGGGTTTGGTGTTGCAGGATGTGTGTTGGGTTTGGTGTTGCAGGATGTGTGTTGGTTTTGGTGTTGCAGGATGTGTGTTGGGTTTGGTGTTGCAGGATGTGTGTTGGGTTTGGTGTTGCAGGATGTGTGTTGGGTTTGGTGTTGGGTTTGGTGTTGAAGGATGTGTGTTGGGTTTGGTGTTGCAGGATGTGTGTTGGGTTTGGTGTTGCAGGATGTGTGTTGGGTTTGGTGTTGCAGGATGTGTGTTGGGTTTGGTGTTGCAGGATGTGTGTTGGGTTTGGTGTTGGGTTTGGTGTTGCAGGATGTGTGTTGGGTTCGGTGTTGGGTTTGGTGTTGCAGGATGTGTGTTGGGTTTGGTGTTGCAGGATGTGTGTTGGGTTTGGTGTTGCAGGATGTGTGTTGGGTTTGGTGTTGCAGGATGTGTGTTAGGTTTGGTGTTGGGTTTGGTGTTGCAGGATGTGTTTGTGGGCTGTGAGGGAGACTGCGGTGTTGGGTTTGGTGTTGCAGGATGTGTGTTGGGTTTGGTGTTGCAGGATGTGTGTTAGGTTTTGTGTTGGGTTTGGTG
>NC_079222.1:6918889-6936389 GCF_029633865.1 Lampris incognitus
TTCATATTTCAATTCAGCTCAATTCAATTTATTGTCTTTAAGAACAATGTGGAGGCACATCTGGCTTCGCCGAACAGTGCAGGACAGACACGGACAAACATGGCAAACGTAGATATATACAGATGATACAGGGGGGCAACAGCTTGTGGAAAGAAGCTGTTTTTGAGCCTGGCAGTGCGGGCTCTGAGGCTCCTGTAGCGCCTCCCAGAGCGCAGGGGGGAGAACAGTCCATGGTTGGGGTGGGTGGGATCTCTGCTGATGCTCAGACCCCTTCGAAGGCGGCGTTTGTGATAAATGTCTTTTATGGCTGGGAGCTGGGTACCGGTGATCTGCTGGGCCGCCTGGACGACCCTCTGCAGAGCTTTCTGGTCTACTGAGGAGCAGCTGCCGTACCACACTGAGATGCAGATGGTCAGGATGCTCTCTATGGTGCAGTGGTAGAAGTTGGTGATCATTTCGGGGGGGGGTAGACGGGCGTTCCTCAGCCTCCTCGGGAAATGCAGGCGTTGCTGGGACTTTTTCACAAGGGCCTGGGTGTTCGTTGTCCAGGGAAAGTTCCTCACTGATGTGGACCCTAAGGAATTCCACCCCATTGATGTGTATGGGGGAGTGGCTGCAGCCTCTGGACCTCCTGAAGTCCACAATCAGCTCCTTCATCTTCTGCACATCGAGGACAAGATTGTTGGTAGTGTTGTTCGATGATTTAATCTGGCTGGCTTTATGTCAATGAGTGTCTTATGACGTCATAAGTATCAGAAATACAGAGAGGCTCTTTAGAAATGAGAAGCAAAAAAACTGAATTCTGTCTTCTTTTTTTCCCACTTTGTTTTCTCTGTTGAAAGGGACTGAACAAACTGCATGGTGAAGTGATTTCAGATATTAGTGTTTAGATTTTGGGCCAATGGTAACTTTTGTTTTCCCTGTTTTTTGTGTGAAATGGTCCATCAGGTGACTTTAACCCCTACCCTGGTCTTCGTCTCTTTAAGTGTAATACTAACGTGATCCTCCGTCTGTCTTCTGTCCTCCCTCCAGTGAAGAAGACGTGTGCGGCCGTTGACTTTGTGTGTCAGAACGGTCAGTGTGTCCCAAAGCGGTGGCACTGTGACGGAGAGCCTGACTGCGAGGACGGGTCCGACGAGAGCGTGGAAATCTGCCGTGAGTACTTCCTTCTCTGCACATGAACTCGGGCGTTTGGTTAAATTTGGGGGGGTTATGCAACTTTGCCTCTAACACAGGCATTTACAATAAGCGAGTCTTTATTTGCATACCACATAGTGTACAATTAAATACAATGCTTTCCACTGCAACAAGAAATGACAGAAACCGAACCCTAAAATCACCAAACATGCACTAATTAAATAATTAGACATTAGATTGTCAAGTTCCTATCAAAACTATTCTTACATAAAGGCCACAATTATATATATATATTTAGTGTTTCACATGAACTAAGTTCCTTTTTTAAGGCTGACTCAGAGCCCTGGGCCATAGGAAATAAGAATGGCCTCACCATGGGTTCTTCTTCTTGTCTTGGGGATGGATAAGACAGTGATGGTGAGACCTGAAGGCTCTTTCTGGACTATTTCTATGAAGCATGTCCTGTGTATATGCAGGCGCAAGTCCATGAATGGATCTAAAAACCAGTCAAAAAAAAAGGAAAATCTTGATCAATTCTTCAAGTGGAAGTACATGACTTCCTTTGCTTTAACTTATTATAAAGCGGGGTGTCCGGGTAGCGTAGCGGTCTATTCCGTTGCCTACCAACACGGGGATCGCCAGTTCAAATCCCCGTGTTACCTCTGGCTTAGTCGCCCATCCCTACAGACACAATTGATGGTGTCTGCAGGTGGGAAGCCGGATGTAGGTGTGTGTCCTGGTCGCCGTACTAGCGCCTCCTCTGGTCAGTCAGAGCGTCTGTTCGAGGGGGACGGGGAACTGGAGGGAATAGCGTGATCCTCCCACGCGCTACGTCCCCCTGGTGAAACTCCTCACTGTCGGGTGAAAAGAGGCGGCTGGCGACTCCACATGTATGGGAGGAGGCATGTGGTAGTCTGCAGCCCTCCCCGGATCGGCAGAGGGGGCGGAGCAGAGACCGGGACGGCTCGGAAGAGTGGGGTAACTGGCTAAGTACAACTGGGGAGAAAAAAGGAGGATATGTCATTTACCCTGAAGTATTTTTTGTAATTAACATCTCTTGGCCATCTCGTCGGCCTTTTAGGTTTGTTGTCCTGCAGTGACAAATCGCCTTTGGCTTCTCCTCGGGTAGCGAGGTGAACATAGGCAGGACGGATAAAAGCCATTCATAACACGCGCTGTGTAGTTGAGATGGCGGCCGCGCTCAAGAACCATCCAGAGGACTGGGAGTCTCTTTGTATGGTCGAAGAAGAAGGATTGAAAGAGAGCCCATCGGCCCCATGGTAAATCAGTATTACGGTGCTTATCTTGCGCAGCGTTCATATTTCATGGGTGGAAGCTGCTCTTGGCACCACCGTGATGGATATCCAGAGCTGGAGACTACGAGAAGACGTTCACAGGAGAGACTAAAGGGCCTCTTCGCCGCCATGTGGATTTTTTTTTTCTTTATGGTGGAATAAACACGCTTCATTTTCCTTGCTTAAGGTGGACTTCATTGCAGTAGATGTTTCTGATGGATGTGATTGGTTGTTTGTGCTTATGGAGAGATGTGATTGGTTGTTTCTCTGGGGCAAAACTAAAAAGGTTTACATGCGCTGGAGAATTTCGCTTACTGAACATACTGGCATGAGCATAAATGGGTCTGTGAGAGATTTATGAAGAGGAGGTTTATGGATGTGGTGAGGGAGGACATGCAGGTGGCTGGTATGGCAGAGGAAGATGCAGAGGACAGGAAGACATGGAGACGGATGATCTGCTGTGGCGACCCCTAACGGGAGCAGCCGAAAGTAGTTGGTTTTCGGTTTATCGCCCGTCCCCGATCCAAACACATTGGCTGTGTGATGTGGCCAGTCTTCCCCTGTGAAATGTGAGGCAGGACAAGGTTCTCATTGTAATTTTACTCTGAAGATGAGATGTGTTCGGTGTTCAGTGTGACAAAATGTGCAAAAAGTTGCAAACAAATGTTACTTGTTATGCAAGTCAATACCTCTCCTTCCTCTTTCAGCTGCTCCCGTTAGGGGGCGCCACAGCGGATCATCCATTTCCATCTCTTCCTGTCCTCTGCATCTTCCTCTCTCACACCAACCACCTGCATGTCCTCCCTCACCACAACCATAAACCTCCTCTTTGGCCTTCCTCTTTTCCTCTACCCTGATAGCTCCATATTCAGCATCCTTCTCCCAATATACCCAGCATCTCTCCTCCACACATGTCCAAACCATCTCAATCTTGCCCAAAGGAGTTGAATCAAGTGCAACTAGTGAGTCTCATCGCCAGCTAGTCAGACTAGCTTGGTCTAGTCAGAAAGGCACAAGCTGAGGAAGCCCCTTGGATGAGAGGCGAAACGTCTTCACGGATATATACCAAGTCCAGTTGCACTTGATCCAACTCCTTTGGATAACCATGACCTGGATGAATGAGAACATTCACAGACATCTCAATCTTACTTTGTCTCCAAACCGTCCAACCTGAGCTGTCCCTCTAATATACTTGTTCCTAACCCTGACCTTCTTCATCACTCCCAACAAAAAGCTTAGTATCTTCAACTCTGCCACCTCCAGCTCCAGCTCCTGTCTTTTCGTCAATGTCTCCAAACCATAGCTGGTCTCACTACCATCTTGTAAACCTTCCCTTTAACTCCCTGTTACTTTGAACAGTTGACCTCAAGTACAAGTAAGATCCAAGCCACTAACCGCTCTGTAGACCAGGAGTTCTGTTTGGGCCTTTAGGTCTCAGTCTTCAAAGACTCTCTTCCTGAGTCTGGTTTAAGTGCTACTGGCACAACTCAGGTGATGGTTGGCCTCAGAGTTGGTGTCAGCTTTTGAGGAGAGGAGGCTGCTGAGGTAGGGGAAGTGATCATGATTTTCAAGAATTTGGTTGTCCACTTTTATGGGGGGGGTAGATGGCTGGTTAGGTGGAGGTTGATATAAGACCTGGGTTTTCTTGATGTTTAGCGCTAGACCCAGGGATCTGTGTTCCTTGGCAAAGCCATTCAGAATGTGCTGCAGGTGTTCTGCGGAGCGTGCTGTGATGGCGTTGCTGTCTGCATACTGAAGCTCCATGATGGTGGTGTTGCAGAGTTTGCGCTTGGCCTTGGACCTATTAAGGTTGAAGAGCCTGCCGTCAGTTCTGTAGAGGATTGGGATCCCCTGTGGCAGATCTTCGCCATTGAGGTGGAATATGGCAGCAATAAAGAGGCCAAACAGGGTGGGTGCAATGATGCATCCCTGTTTGACCCGTTTCCACACTGGAGGGCTCTGACTCAGAGCTGCTGTTGCTGAGCACTGTGACTGACACGCCGTCATGTAGAAGTCTCAATATTCTGACGTATTTGTCAGGGCAGCCATATCTTGACTGTATGCTCCACAGAGCCTGGCGGTCTACTGGGTCAAAGGCCTGTCAGGTCTATGAAAGCCATGTACAAAGGCTGCCTTTGTTCACAGCATTTTTCCTGGAGTTGGAGTGCTGTAAATATCATGTCTGCTGTACTTCTGGATGGGCGGAAACCACACCGAGATTCTGGGAATACTTCCTCAGCCAGCGGTAGCAGTCGGTTTGCAAGGACGCGAGCGAGGACTTTGCCTGTCGTCGACAGGAGTGAGATGATCCTGTAGTTTCCATATTCCGCCTTGTTCCCTTTCTTGAATATGGCCACTATTAGAGCATCCCTGAGCTCTGAGGGAGGGTCTTCTTTTTCCCAGACCTTGAGGAGGAGGGTGCAGATGTTATACAGGATCTCTGGTCCACCTTCCATTAAGATCTCAGCTGGGAACCCATCTGGACTGGCGGCCTTGTTGTTCTTGAGGCTCCTCAGGGTGTCTTGAACCTCTATCATGGTGGGAGGTTCCCCAGTGTCTTTTCTGATGAGACTCTGGGGAATGTGGTCAACATTTTTAGTGAAATGAACAATGAATGTCTCTCCATGCTTGGTCACCCACATTACTAATGATCATGTATCTACCCTTTCTGCTGCGTAAATGTCTCATGAAAGCACCAATAGCCGTCCTCAAAATATCGATATTGTAATGATTCGGTTAAAGATGTTGTGCCGTTTGATTTTGTCAGCATCACCTGACCCTATGGCCAGCCCTGATCATGTAAAAGAGGAGTGCTGTAGAGGAAATGGTGGCGGAACGTAAGGATTTTTTTTTTCTCAAGCAAAAATCTGAACTAGCAGAAGATGATGTGGAAGAACTCCCGTCACAGGTTCAAGATTGTAGTTTCCTGGCTCCTGATTTATTCATTACAGCGAGATGGAGAAAGACGGAGCCAAAGAGAGAGAGACAGGAAAGACACGGACAGAGAAAAAGACATAAATATACAATGAAGGGGCGAGGGATAAAGAAGGAGACGGAATGAAACACGGAGGCAGCTGTTGCATTAAAACTACAAGCCCTGCAGCTGAGAACAAAAGCGTTTAAAGGACAAATAGATGCATGCATTCAGACAGATCACAAAGCCGCGTGCATGACTGGAGAGGGGCCTCTGCCAAGTGAACCATGTGAGCCTTGCACCGCCGTGACTTTCAAAAGTACTGCCAACACAACACGCCCATGTACGTGTGGACTGGGGACAAGTCAGCTGAGCTCTGTCAGTTGCGAGGGAACGTGCAGGGAAGCATTCTCTCACTGGGAGCGTTTTATTTTTTTAATGCATGGCGAACCCTGCAATGTAGAATAAAGGGTGGCGAACCCTGCAATATAGAATAAAGGGTGGCGAACCCTGCAATATAGAATAAAGGGTGGCGAACCCTGCAATATAGAATAAAGGGTGGCGAACCCTGCAATATAGAATAAAGGGTGGCTGAGCCTGCAATATAGAATAAAGGGTGGCGAACCCTGCAATATAGAATAAAGGGTGGCTGAGCCTGCAATATAGAATAAAGGGTGGCGAACCCTGCAATATAGAATAAAGGGTGGCTGACCCTGCAATATAGAATAAAGGGTGGCGAACCCTGCAATATAGAATAAAGGGTGGCGAACCCTGCAATATAGAATAAAGGGTGGCGAACCCTGCAATATAGAATAAAGGGTGGCGAACCCTGCAATATAGAATAAAGGGTGGCGAACCCTGCAATATAGAATAAAGGGTGGCGAACCCTGCAATATAGAATAAAGGGTGGCGAACTCTGCAATATAGAATAAAGGGTGGCTGAGCCTGAGGCTGTCTCAGATCCTTTCAGTGAGAGGGAACGACGTGAGTTATGTTTGGCTGTGTTTCAGTACAGTGAGTGTCTCAGTTCAGTGGGTGTTTCAGTACAGTGAGTGTTTCAGTACAGTGTCTTAGTACAGTGAGTGTTTCAGTACAGTGTCTCAGTACAGTGGGTGTTTCAGTACAGTGAGTGTTTCAGTACAGTGGGTGTTTCAGTACAGTGAGAGTTTCAGTACAGTGTCTCAGTACAGTGAGTGTTTCAGTACAATGGGTGTTTCAGTACAGTGTCTCAGTACAGCGAGTGTCTCAATACAGTGAGCGTTTCAGTACAGTGTCTCAGTACAGTGAGTGTTTCAGTACAGTGTCTCAGTACAGTGAGTGTTTCAGTACAGTGTCTCAGTACAGTGAGTGTTTCAGTACAATGTCTCAGTACAGTGAGTGTTTCAGTACAGTGTCTCAGTACAGTGAGTGTTTCAGTACAATGTCTCAGTACAGTGAGTGTTTCGGTACAGTGAGTGTTTCAGTACAGTGTCTCAGTACAGTGAGTGTTTCAGTACAGTGTCTCAGTACAGTGAGTGTTTCAGTACAGTGTCTCCGTACATTGAGTGTTTCAGTACAGTGAGTGTTTCAGTACAGTGTCTCAGTACAGTGAGTGTTTCAGTACAGTGGGTGTTTCGGTACAGTGTCTCAGTACAGTGGGTGTCTCAGGACAGTGAGTGTCTCGGTACAGTGGGTGTTTCAGTACAGTGTCTCGGTACAGTGAGTGTTTCAGTACAGTGTCTCAGTACAGTGGGTGTCTCAGTACAGTGAGTGTTTCAGTACAGTGGGTGTTTCAGTACAGTGTCTCAGTAGTGAGTGTCTCAGTACAGTGGGTGTTTCAGTACAGTGAGTGTCTCAGTACAGTGAGTGTTTCAGTACAGTGTCTCAGTACATTGGGTGTTTCAGTACAGTGAGTGTTTCAGTACAGTGTCTCAGTACAGTGAGTGTTTCAGTACAGTGTCTCAGTACAGTGGGTGTTTCAGTACAGTGAGTGTTTCAGTACAGTGAGTGTTTCAGTACAGTGAGTGTCTCAGTACAGCGAGTGTTTCAGTACAGTGGGTGTTTCAGTACAGTGAGTGTTCCAGTACAGTGTCTCAGTACAGTGGGTGTCTCAGTACAGTGGGTGTCTCAGTACAGTGGGTGTCTCAGTACAGCTAGTGTTTCAGTACAGTGGTTGTTTCAGTACAGTGAGTGTTCCAGTACAGTGGGTGTCTCAGTACAGTGAGTGTTTCAGTACAGTGAGTGTCTCAGTACAGCGAGTGTTTCAGTACAGTGGGTGTTTCAGTACAGTGAGTGTTTCAGTACAGTGAGTGTTCCAGTACAGTGTCTCAGTACAGTGGGTGTTTCAGTACAGTGAGTGTCTCAGTACAGTGAGTGTTTCAGTACAGTGTCTCAGTACATTGGGTGTTTCAGTACAGTGAGTGTTTCAGTACAGTGTCTCAGTACAGTGAGTGTTTCAGTACAGTGTCTCAGTACAGTGGGTGTTTCAGTACAGTGAGTGTCTCAGTACAGTGAGTGTTTCAGTACAGTGTCTCAGTACATTGGGTGTTTCAGTACAGTGTCTCAGTACAGTGGGTGTTTCAGTACAGTGAGTGTCTCAGTACAGTGGGTGTTTCGGTACAGTGTCTCAGTACAGTGGGTGTTTCGGTACAGTGTCTCAGTAAATGGGGGGTGTTTCGGTACAGTGTCTGTACAGTGAGTGTTTCAGTACAGTGTCTCAGTACAGTGGGTGTTTCAGTACAGTGTTTCAGTACAGTGGGTGTTTCAGTACAGTGTCTCAGTACAGCGAGTGTTTCAGTACAGTGGGTGTTTCAGTACAGTGAGTGTTTCAGTACAGTGAGTGTTCCAGTACAGTGTCTCAGTACAGTGGGTGTTTCAGTACAGTGAGTGTCTCAGCACAGCGAGTGTTTCAGTACAGCAAGTGTTTCAGTACAGCGAGTGTTTCAGTACAGTGTCTCAGTACAGTGAGTGTTTCAGTACAGTGTTTCAGTACAGTGGGTGTTTCAGTACAGTGTCTCAGTACAGCGAGTGTTTCAGTACAGTGGGTGTTTCAGTACAGTGAGTGTTCCAGTACAGTGTCTCAGTACAGTGGGTGTTTCAGTACAGTGAGTGTCTCAGCACAGCGAGTGTTTCAGTACAGCAAGTGTTTCAGTACAGCGAGTGTTTCAGTACAGTGTCTCAGTACAGTGAGTGTTTCAGTACAGTGTTTCAGTACAGTGGGTGTTTCAGTACAGTGTCTCAGTACAGCGAGTGTTTCAGTACAGTGGGTGTTTCAGTACAGTGAGTGTTTCAGTACAGTGAGTGTTCCAGTACAGTGAGTGTCTCAGTACAGCGAGTGTTTCAGTACAGTGGGTGTTTCAGTACAGTGAGTGTTCCAGTACAGTGTCTCAGTACAGTGGGTGTCTCAGTACAGTGGGTGTCTCAGTACAGTGGGTGTCTCAGTACAGCTAGTGTTTCAGTACAGTGGTTGTTTCAGTACAGTGAGTGTTTCAGTACAGTGAGTGTTTCAGTACAGTGAGTGTCTCAGTACAGCGAGTGTTTCAGTACAGTGGGTGTTTCAGTACAGTGAGTGTTCCAGTACAGTGTCTCAGTACAGTGGGTGTCTCAGTACAGTGGGTGTCTCAGTACAGTGGGTGTCTCAGTACAGCTAGTGTTTCAGTACAGTGGTTGTTTCAGTACAGTGAGTGTTCCAGTACAGTGGGTGTCTCAGTACAGTGAGTGTTTCAGTACAGTGAGTGTCTCAGTACAGCGAGTGTTTCAGTACAGTGGGTGTTTCAGTACAGTGAGTGTTTCAGTACAGTGAGTGTTTCAGTACAGCAAGTGTTTCAGTACAGCGAGTGTTTCAGTACAGTGTCTCAGTACAGTGAGTGTTTCAGTACAGTGTTTCAGTACAGTGGGTGTTTCAGTACAGTGTCTCAGTACAGCGAGTGTTTCAGTACAGTGGGTGTTTCAGTACAGTGAGTGTTTCAGTACAGTGAGTGTTCCAGTACAGTGTCTCAGTACAGTGGGTGTTTCAGTACAGTGAGTGTCTCAGTACAGTGAGTGTTTCAGTACAGTGTCTCAGTACATTGGGTGTTTCAGTACAGTGAGTGTTTCAGTACAGTGTCTCAGTACAGTGAGTGTTTCAGTACAGTGTCTCAGTACAGTGGGTGTTTCAGTACAGTGAGTGTCTCAGTACAGTGAGTGTTTCAGTACAGTGTCTCAGTACATTGGGTGTTTCAGTACAGTGAGTGTTTCAGTACAGTGTCTCAGTACAGTGAGTGTTTCAGTACAGTGTCTCAGTACAGTGGGTGTTTCAGTACAGTGAGTGTCTCAGTACAGTGAGTGTTTCAGTACAGTGTCTCAGTACATTGGGTGTTTCAGTACAGTGAGTGTTTCAGTACAGTGTCTCAGTACAGTGGGTGTTTCAGTACAGTGAGTGTCTCAGTACAGTGGGTGTTTCGGTACAGTGTCTCAGTACAGTGGGTGTTTCAGTACAGTGTCTCAGTACAGTGGGTGTTTCGGTACAGTGTCTGTACAGTGAGTGTTTCAGTACAGTGTCTCAGTACAGTGGGTGTTTCAGTACAGTGTTTCAGTACAGCGAGTGTCTCAGCACAGCGAGTGTTTCAGTACAGCAATTGTTTCAGTACAGCGACTGTTTCAGTACAGTGTCTCAGTACAGTGGGTGTTTCAGTACAGTGAGTGTCTCAGTACAGTGAGTGTTTCAGTACAGTGGGTGTTTCAGTACAGTGTCTCAGTACAGTGGGTGTTTCAGTACAGTGAGTGTCTCAGTACAGTGAGTGTTTCAGTACAGTGAGTGTCTCAGTACAGTGGGTGTTTCAGTACAGTGAGTGTCTCAGTACAGTGAGTGTTTCAGTACAGTGGGTGTTTCAGTACAGTGTCTCAGTACAGTGGGTGTTTCAGTACAGTGAGTGTCTCAGTACAGTGGGTGTTTCAGTACAGTGAGTGTCTCAGTACAGTGAGTGTTTCAGTACAGTGAGTGTCTCAGTACAGTGGGTGTTTCAGTACAGTGTCTCAGTACAGCGAGTGTCTCAGTTCAGTGAATGTTTCAGTACAGCAAGTGTTTCAGTACAGCGAGTCTTTCAGTACAGTGAGTGTCTCAGTTCAGTGAGTGTTTCAGCACAGCGAGTGTCTCAGTTCAGCGAGTGTTTCAGTACAGCGCTTGTTTCAGTACAGCGAGTCTTTCAGTACAGTGAGTGTCTCAGTTCAGCAAGTGTTTCAGTACAGTGAGTGTTTCAGCACAGTGATTGTTTCAGTACAGTGAGTGGGACTCCACGCAGTCGGAGCTCCAGTCAAGCACTGAAAGATTGGGTGAACGAATCTTTTTAGTGAACTGATTCAAATGTCGTCCATTTGCCCATCACTATTTTCTCTCTCGCTCTTGCTCTCGCTCTCTCTTTCTCACACTGTCTCTCTTTCTCTTTCTCACACTGTCTCTCTTTCTCTTTCTCACACTGTCTCTCTTTCTCTTTCTCACACTGTCTCTCTTTCTCACTCTTTCTCTCGCTCTCTGTTGCTCTCGCTCGCTCTCTCTCTCGCTCTCTGTTGCTCTCGCTCGCTCTCTCGCTCGCTCGCTCTCTCTCTCGCTCTCTCGCTCGCTCTCTCTCTGGCCTCCCAGTTTAGCGGCGTCGCTAACATGGGACACCTCTGGTCACATGAAAAAGGGCACTGGAAGGGCGTTACAGAACTGGCGCTGCTAACAGAAGTGACATCATTAGGGGTGGTGGAGGCTTTGACGGCCAGTTAAGGTTGTTGCAGGGAGGAGGTGCGCCAGAGTTTCCCTCCGTTAATGTTATGGCTAACACGGGGCAACGGCAAAAAGAGGATGGGAGGCCTCAAACCCGTTGGGGGGTGGGGGGGGGGCAGAGAGCGTGTACAGCTGTGGTGGTTTGTGAGGTGACATTTGTATGTTAGCTTAGTAAAATAGTTTGTTTTGTTTAATGAGGTGACTCTGTTCATAAAAACACATCAAACGCCTCCAACTGGTTTGAGTCATGTTCCCTCTGTACTGTCGAGCAGCCAGCATGGTAGGCTTCTGGACCAGCTCCCCTGTAACACCCCTGTGTATACACACACACACACACACACACACACTCATACTTAATCTCGCACAAGGAATTTCAGAAATCCCGTGTCGGGTTACTCACACAGAGACCTTGGGGCAGCTGCTGAGGCGGTGGAAACGATCCTCCTCCCCGCGGCGTTTCATCTTTCCCTCCTTTCGTTCTCTTCGACGGCTCGATGACACCCGGTGGAGGCTTGAGTCATGCTTCACATTCATGTGTCTGCGCGTCACGTGTGTTTGTGCGTCTGCTGGCGTCGAAGCGGTCGTGCCTGGAAGCCGTCCCCGCTGTTGTGGGGTGAAACCGGGGGTCTTGCCTGTGTATAAATTTGGATTCCTCAAGTGTCTGCCAGTATAGCCACGTTGCCGGCCAAGTGTTTTTATCTGTGCCAGCCGGCAGCGTGGAGGTGGTTACGCATGTGTGGTTGTGTGTCTGTCCGCAGATCTTCTCACAAACTACTGGACCTGTCGGCCTCAAGTTCTTTGTGCACAGTTATGACTCCGGTCGAGAACCTCTCTTTGGTTGCGGGGATTCAGAACTTGTGAGAAACGTAGGTTCCCGCCACCGCCGCTCCCTCTCTCCATTCCCCCGCTACCTCGCTCGACCGACGCTGCTCTCTGCCGCTGCCCGATCTGAGTCACCGTAGATGTGAGTCACGCGTGTCCACGGTTGGCTTGGATCGGGCGGCGACGGTGTATGTCTTGAAAGTGATGCTGCGTTCACGTCGACTGCGGAAGAGGGTAAATGGCGGGGCGTCCGGGTGGCGTGGCGGTCTATCCCGTTGCCTACCGACACGGGGATCGCCGGTTCGAATCCTCGCGTTACCTCCGGCTCGGGTGTCCCCTACAGACACAACTGGCCGTGTCTGCGGGTGGGAAGCCGGATGTGGGTGTGTCACCAGCTGCTGCTTTTCAGAGTTTCGCCAGGGGGGGGGACATGGCATGTGAGAGGATCACGCTGCCCCCCCCCATCAAGCGCCCCGACTGACCAGAGGAGGCGCTAATGCAGCGACCAGGACACATACCCACATCCAGCCTCCCGCCCACACTCGCGACCAATTGTGTCTGTAGGGACGCCCGACCAAGCCGGAGGTAACGTGGGGTTTCGACCCGGCGATCCTCATGTTGGCAGGCGACAGAATAGACCGCCACGCCACCCGGATGCTGGTAAAGGGCTCTGCTAGCTTGTTCGGTTATACCGCAACACGTTCACCTCCTTCTCGGACTAGCCGCCCCTCGCTCGGCTCCTCCACAGATGGCTGCTGTGATGAGTATGTGAAATCCTCGGCACAGCAGGGCGGCTCCCACACGAGTCTTAGTAAATCCACCGGCCGGGTCGGTGGATTAGCGGTCGTCTTCAAAATGCTATCGGGTATCTGTTCGTATTCAAATACGTAAAGCATCACAGTTGTGGTTTTAAGGCCTGTGCTCTTGTCGACTGTCCCGAATGTGAAGTGTGTGTGTGTGTGTGTGTGTCTGTGGACTTGGCGGTTGCAGGCGTGGCGGTAGCGGCGACCATGCAGCAGGGCTCTGCATAGATACCGCTGCTTTTACATCACGACTGTTTGACCAGCTGTTACACAGGATCTGGCAGCAGGAACTGGAACCTCGAGTCCTTGTGTGTGCGTGTGTGTGTGTGTGTGTGTGTGTGTGTGTGTGTGTGTGTGTCCCTTTAGTGTGCACATTCATGTCTTATCGTTTTCTTAGAGGAGGGCTTGTTTGGTTTGTGTGGAGGACCGGTCCTGTCCTACGTCTGCATGTGTTTGCAAAGCCTCAGTGAAGCGGTGAACCGGGGACATTTTTATTAGTTTCTCCTTTTTCTTTTTTTTGTTCGTTGATAAAACTCAGAGGTGGTTTTTTTAGTTCACGGTTAACCTTGAACAGACAACCAAGGTTTCATTTCACGCTTTAGATTTTGGCCCACCATGTTCTGTGCAGCTTAACATGTTGTGTTGGTGAAATAAAAATGATGGTGACGGGCGTGGGCGTGCCCCCCATCCACAGGGGTAGTGGTTGTGTCAGGAAGGGCATCCGGCGTAACATTTTGCTGAACCACTATGCGGATTGACAAGACCATACGGGATGGGCCGAGGCCCGGGTTAACAGCGCCCACCACAGGGCACCGATGGAAACTACAGCCCGCTGTGGCGACCCCTGAAGAGCAGGGAGCAAGCCGGAAGAAGACTTCATTCATTCGTTGGCCATTAGCCGCTTCTCCGGGGTCGGGTCGCGGTGGCAGCAAGCTAAGTAGGGCACCGCAGATGTCCCTCCCCCCAGCAACGCCCCCCCCCCCAGCTCCTCCTGGGGGACCCCGAGGCCTTCCTGGGCCTGAAAGAAGAAATGAAACAAAATTGTTTTTTCTCTCTTTCTCCTCTTGCACCCTTCAAAGGATATGGACTTAAATGAGTGTTAGGCTGATTTTATATTTGTAGTTTGTCCGGTACCGTTTGTTTTCCCACAGCCAGCCTGGCGGGACTGGTTAATCGTATTTACATTTACAAGTTGAACGAAGGCAGTTCAATGAGTTCATCCGGACATAACGTTTATCGAAACGTCGAGTCAGTTTTATTTGTGTAGCCCAGCGGTGGCTAGCCATGTGGCATGGAGAGCCACGTGCATGCACACCAGGTGACGTCACTGATACGTTCTTCCTCGTTGGTTTAAGGGGGTCCAGCTGCTATGAGAACCTGCATACACGTGGCTCTCCATGCCACGTGGTTAGCCACCCCTGGTGTAGCCCAGTATCACAAATGTGCCTCGAGGGGCTTTACAGCAACACAGCGTTCATCCCTCGTTTCTCTCTCAACTGACGTCGTGTCCCGATGAACTGCTTCACCTTTCTTTGGATTTCTTACCTGGGTTTACCTGGGCAGCTGGGATGGGCTCCAGCTTCCCCACGACCCTGAGTGGGGTAAGCGGTTTGGATAATGGAGTGGAGTTGCTGTGCGTGCTTAAAGACAAGTTGAAAGGACCTTCACCCCAAGAGTCAACGTAAAAACACGAGAGGCAATGTGAAGGGCGACGGTGCTTCATTTGTTAATGTTGAAGTGACGCAATCACATAGGACTCCTCACCAAACCTTGTGTAAACGTATAGAATGGTACACAGCTGCCCACTGTTTCTTGTGTGTGTGTGTATAGAGGACGGGTTCGATGAAGGGAATGAATTTTATTGTATGTACAGTGACAATAAAAGCACCTTCTTTAATCTCCTTAAATGGGAGGTTACGTCCAGTGACAAACATTGCATTTCTGCAGCGCAAGCGTAAAATTAAACTTGGCATATCTCGGTTTAATATGTGTTTTAAAGATTTTAGTAAACTATCAAGTCCTATTTTCATCTTGCATCATAACTAACGGGCTTTTCCAGTGTCGATCAATGACCTTGCACAATGTTGTTTTTCTCCAGGAGGGTTGCTGTAAGCTAACGGGGGAATTATGGGTAGATCTCTTAGGTATCCAAAGGAGTTGAATCAAGTGCAACTAGACTTGGTATATATCCGTGAAGACGTTTCGCCTCTCATTCAAGAGGCTCCCTCAGTTCGTGCCTTTCTGACTAGACCAAGCTAGTCTGACTAGACCAAGCTAGTCAGACTAGCTTGGTCTAGTCAGAAAGGCACGAACTGAGGAAGCCTCTTGGATGAGAGGCGAAACGTCTTCACGGATATATACCAAGTCCAGTTGCACTTGATTCAACTCCTTTGGATAACCATGACCTTGGATGAATGAGAACATTCACAGACATAGATCTCTTAGGGTTTACAAGATGGAGTCCGTGTCTCCGCAGCCATGCGCCAGAGCACGGAAGTTACAAACCAGCAGCCATGCCAGCTGACGTAGCCCACCATCTGTACTTAAGTCTTGCCCTTGCATTAGCTCCTTGGCCGTAGCTATCGTCACCGTGGTCACATCAGAACCCCTTAGGTGTCGGACTCCAAGATGTTTGAGCAAGGTTGAGGGGTGGAGCAGGGTGCAGGCCCAGGTGGAGAGAGGCCGGTGAGAGGTGTCTGTCAAACTCTTCTGCCCCAATCACGTCACGGATGAGCGTGTCCTGACAGATGGCCGCCCGGGAGGGATGGAAGCTTGTGCATTACATTGCCACCTGAGCTGAGAGTAGGTAGAAAGGCCTTGCCCTTGAGCAGTTGAATAATCTGCCCAGCAACAGGCTTGAAGAAGTCAAGCGCCTCACCAGGCGAGGGGACAAACTGCAAGAAATTGCAGTCACTGAACTCTGGGTGAACAGTGACGATGTCCGTGGCCTGAAGGAAGAGCCGGAGTATCTTGGAACGCAGCCATTGGTTCCACGAACTGTAAAGCCACATCTTAGCTAGCTGTTAGCTAATAGCATGCTGTTAGCTAATAGGGTGAACAGTGACGACGTCCATGGCCTGAAGGAAGAGCTGGAGTATCTTGGAACGCAGCCATTGGTTTCACAAACTGTAAATCCACATCTTGGCTAGCTGTTAGCTAATAGCATGGCTGCTAGCTAATAGCATGGCTGCCATGGAAGTATCAGTATTCAGCAGTTTGGGGATGTTCATTTTATAAGTAATTCGTTACATTACGACGCTACTGCTGTTAAAAGAAACAAGTTACTTGCAGCAGTACTTACTGAGAAAAGTAATGCGTTAGAGTACTTTAGCATTACCAAAGATGAAAACCTCTTGGAGATTCCTTGCGCATGTTGGTCATGTTGGTTATGTTGTCCCGAGGGTGCGTAGTCTGCTGTACGCCTACGTTTGAACGTATTGACTCTACCGTCATTGCGTAGCTTAGTCGACGGCCCGTAACCTGTAACGCCGCAGACTGACGACAGCAATGACAAACGCAGTATCCCCTCATCAGCGATTACGTTTAGTAAACGTACACACAGTAGATACCAAGGGTCGCTGCACTAGCGCCTCCTCTGGTCGGTTGGGGCGCCTGTTCGGGGGGGAACTGGGGGGGGGGTAGCGTGATCCTCTCACACTCTACGCCCCCCTGGCGAAACTCCTCACCGTCAGGTGAAAAGAAGCGGCTGGCGACTCCACGTGTATGGGAGGAGGCATGTGGTAGTCTACAGCCCTCCCCGGATCGGCAGAGGGGGCGGAGCAGCGACCGGGACGGCTCGGAAGAGCGGGGTAATTGGCCAAGTGTCATTGGAGAGAGAAGGGGGGGGAATCCTACAAAAAGGAAAAGACGAAAAGTTTAGGGAGGGACTTTGGGAGGAACAAAGGAGGAGAGGAGAGAATATTAATACCGACATCAATGAAGGAGGAGAGGAAAAGGAGGAGGAAAAGGAGAGACTTGAACTGATGGACAACAGAGGAAACAAAACTAATATCGATCCCATCAGATCCAGTTAGACCGGCCTCCAGCACCAGACCTCAGATTGATGCTGACCCCGGGTATCGATCTCTTCCGGAAGCATCGAGGTGGTTTAATCAAGTTCTTGTGGTTTTTGGTGTTGCTTGGTTGGACTAACAGATCCGTCCCCCATTAGCAACCCCCCCCCCATTAGAAGATGAACTGGTGTTTTGATTAAATTCTCTTTGAGCGAGTCTAACAGTTGGGACTGGTGGCTTTCAAATGAAGGAGGACAGGAAGTTGGAGCACAATTCGCAAGTCTTATTTTGCAGCGCTGCGCAATATAGTCGATGTAATGTTGGATGTGTTGATGTGGAACTAGTGTGTTGTTGGGTTGGGGTTCTCGTAATATGGTGGTATAACTTAAATGTTGTCATCCCCTGGTTTTAAACGAGGCATGGCAGTAAAGGGGAACAGTTCTGGGAACTTGCTCGACTGGTTCGGTGAAGAGTGGAGGGAGGTCTCTCCCTTCCCGGTCGCCATTCCAACATGTTCTTGTGTGTCTTTGTGTTATAAAAGCACCAGTAGTCATTTGACAAAATGTCCTTTTCATCCATACCGACGTAGTCGAGTCGAAAATTGTGACGTTCAGGGCGTCCAGGTGGCGTAGCAGTCTACTGCGTTGCCTACCAACACAGGGATCGCCGGTTCGAATCCCCATGCTGCCTCCGGCTTGGTCAGGTATGTGTCCTGTTCGCTGCACTAGCGCCTCCTCTGGTCGGTCGGGGTGCTTGTTCGGGGGGGGAGGGAGAACTGGGGGGAATAGCGT
>NC_079222.1:6946389-6968889 GCF_029633865.1 Lampris incognitus
TGCAGTAAAAGGTCTGTTCACGTGGGTTCTGCTCGGTAACGCCGGAGTGAAATGGACCGGTGTGACGACCAGCGGACGAAGACCCCGAACGCCGGTTTTCAGTCTGGAACTCAAATTCTGTCATCGTGTGGAAAAGACACCTCCATTTTATGTGGTCAAATCACCGTCCGGCCCCTTGAAGCATGTTGTGTACTACTGTGTGTGGTAATGGTAGTACACAGCCAGGTACAAGTCATCTTCACAAGTTCTCAAACTTTGTGTGTCTGTGTGTGTGTGTGTGTGTCCTCACCAGCTGTGCGCACCTGTGCAGCGGATCAGTTCAAGTGTGACGACAACAGCTGCGTCCCCGGCAGCAAACAGTGCAACGGCCTCCGGGAGTGTGCCGACGGCTCGGACGAAGCCAACTGTCGAAACAGTAAGTTGTGCTGATACGGCCCCGTAACTCAGGACAGGGTCCACCGGCGCCAACGTTGGGTTTGTTGCCTGGTTTTGGACCCGGCTCTGTGTGTGTCACCGCCTCACGGGGCGATGTTGGGCTTCCCAGAGAGCATCCGGATGTGGGCCACTTCAGGCAATGATGCGGCACTGGCGGCCTTCTTCTGGCCCTGACAAGATGGATGTGAGCCTGAAGTGGCCCACATGTATAACAGCAAATATGGCCCAAATATGCCAAATCAAATGTGGGCCTTTTTTGGCGAAGATGCGGTGCTCTGGGCAACATGTGATCTGGATGTGACCCTGAAGTGGCCCGTGTGGTAAATGGTGAATGTGGCCCAAATAGCACAAAACAAATATGGCCGCCTTTGGCAAACATGTGGCACATGCGGCATTGCTGCGGCTCGGTTCTGGCCCAGATCTGGCAAACGGCAGCCATGATTCCATGCGGCTATGCGGGGCCGGATGAAAGTGTCGGGTGTGGGACGGGTCTGGGCCAGGGCAGTTTTGCTGTCTGGGTTAGGACTTGGGTTTTGGGTTAGAGGGATATATTTTGCCGGTAATAACCAGCACGTGGGGTATTTTCTTTTGTACATCTGACGGCATTGGTGCAATTAACAACCTGCCGAGAGACGACCTTACTTTGTGTCATTGTGTTACATTACTATACATGTACCAGTATGTATTAGGGCTGCCGGGCCGACTCGAGATTCAAATCCGAGGGGGCGTCCGGGTGGCGTGGTGGTCCGTTCCGTTGCCTACCAACACGGGGATCGTCGGTTCGAATCCCCGCGTTACCTCCGGCTTGGTCGGGCGTCCCTAGAGACACAACTGGCCGTGTCTGCGGGTGGGAAGCTGGATGTGGGTATCTAGCGCCTCCTCTGGTCGGTCAGGGCACCTGTTCTGGGGGGGAGTAGCGTGATCGTCCTACGCGCTACGTCCCCCTGGTGAAACTCCTCACTGCCAGGTGAAAAGAAGTGGCTGGCGACTCCACATGTATATCGGAGGAGGTGTGTGGTAGTCTGCAGCCCTCCCCGGTGGAGCAGCGACCGGGACGACTCGGTAGGGTGGGGTGATTGGCCGGATACAATTGGAGAGAAAAGAGGGGGGGGATCCCCCCCCCCCAAAAAAACCCAATCTATTTGTCAAAGATATTTTCACTAGGGGACTATCATGACTTGGTGTATAGCTGGCATAATAAGGGGTTTAAATGGCGTTCACCGTAGCGAAAACCTGTTTCTGTGGAAATGAAAATGGTGCAGTAATGTGTGTGTATGCACACATATATATATGTATATATATGTGTGTGTATGCATATATACATATATATGTGTGTGTGTGTGTGTGACAAATGTATTCTGATAGCATGCGAAAGCCGAGCACGAGTCTCTGCATTATGACATGAATTAATAACAATACTGACGACCCACCTTTCATAATTAACATAGTGCGTATGCCCAAACATGCAGGCTCCGCTGCCCTTGCTAGACGTCACATTTAGGAGTCGGGTCGAATTTAAGATGCAGTATTAGACTCCCTTTGAATCGTGCACGTGGTTTCATGAGAGACGTGTTTCTCCGTTTCCTGCACAGTGACTCAGTGCAACGGGCCAGACAAGTTCAAGTGCCGCAGCGGCGACTGCATAGAGATGAGCAAGGTGTGCAACAAGGCCAGAGACTGCCCCGACTGGAGCGACGAGCCAATCAAGGAGTGCAGTAAGTAAACCGGGAAGGCGCTCTGGGTGTTCAGTCACTGCTCGTCAGCCAATCAACCAGTTAACCTCTGTTAATCCAGATAACTAGGTTCATCCATCACTCTTCTAATGCCCCTTTTCCACTGCACGGCACCGGCTCCGCCCGACTCCGCTCGCTTTTTTCGGTTTCCCATTGGGCGAAAGTTGGGGATAGTACCTGGTACCGGGTCCTTTTTTTGGTACCGCCTCCGACGAGGTTCCGAGTGAGCTGAGTGAAAGAGGGGGCCACCGGCCTGTAGGTGGTGTAGACTAGGGATAGGCAACGTGGTCCAGAAAGGTCCGGTGTGGGTGCAGGTCTTTGTTCCAGCCAAGGAGTTACACACCTGAGTCTACAATTCAAGGTGCTTAGCAAAGACTGTTGGTTGACTACCAGAATCAGGTGTGTAAGTGCTTGGTTGGAACAAAGACCTGCACCCACACCGGACCTACTATATGGACCATGTGGCCTATCGCTGGTGTAGACTGTGGAGTCCTGGCCTGACGTGTTAACAACACAGATCCTGACAGGACACCACAGAAGAAGATGGCCGCTGCTTGGACAGCTGCTGTGTGCGTCAATTGTGGGTTGTTCCTATAACCTTTTTCATATGCTAATCCAGCGTGTCCTCGTGCAGCCCTCAAGGTCCCCCCTCCTCTGCAGGTTTTCCTCAGCTGTGTTTCCATAACATATTTTCATGCGCATTTTGAAGCATCGCATTAGAAAAGGTCCACGGAAACGTCCTCGGTGTTGCAGAAAAACAAGTGTTAGGCTTGCTTGAGGTGGTTTTTCTTGCCTTTTTCGAAAAGAGTTAATACAAAAACGAACATTTGCTATGTTATCGACATATTTCTGTATAAACTAGTAAACATACTGACAAGAATTTACACTAAGAATAATACAATACAAATACATAAGGCAATACAGCGTGTGGTTTTGTATGTCGTGATATCTGTTTTAATTTTTTTTCTTCTTGTCTGCCAAATAGATGTGTGTAAAACAGCCGCCTTTCCTGGTTTGAGTGTGATGGGCACTGCCGTACAGTGGGGGGGGGGGGGATGGGGGGCTGGTGAATTTATAATAAATTATTTCAATTTTACGTAGTGAAAAATTGCCTGGCCTTGTAAAATAACTCGTGCTTTTTATCGATGGACGCGGAGAGACGAGTTCTTCACCCTTTGAAGAGACTGAAGCATGGGAGGGAAATGACATAGGGGGGCGGGGGGGGGGGGGTTCAAAAAAATTAACTGGCACTTAGACGTTGCAATGACTTCAGATCTGCTTGAGTAGGAATTCTATTGAAAATGCAGTCAGAAAGAAAAGAAAATGGCGGCATATCTATGCGAGTGATCCGGCTTCGTGTACACAAGACAGTATTCCTTGCGTTAATGGAAACTGAGCGGTTCTGTCGAACTAGTTTCAGAGGGTTGAAAGGTAAACGCGTCTTGATGCGGTGTCCAGGTGGCGTGGCGGTCTATACCGTTGCCTACCGACACGGATCCGGATGGCCAGTTCGAATCCCCACGTTATCTCCGGCTTGGTTGGGCATCCCTACAGGCACAATTGGCCGTGTCTGCGGGTGGGAAGCCGGGTGTGGGTATGTGTCCTGGTCGCTTCGCCAGCGCCGCCTCTAGTCGGTCAGAGCGCCTGACTGGGGCGGAGTCACGTGATCCTCCCACGCGCTACACCCTCCTGGCCAAACTCCTCACTGTCAGGTGAAAAGAAGCGGCTGGCGACTCCACCTGTATGGGAGGAGGCGTGTGGTAGTCTGCAGCCCTCCCCGGATCAGCGGAGGGGGCGGAGCCGCGACCGGGACGGCTCGGAAGAGCGGGGTAATTGGCCAAGGACAATTGGGGAGAAAAAGGTTGAAAAATCCAAAAAAAAAACAAAAACACGTCTTGATCCGTGCTCAATAATCCAGGCAAGAAGATCAAAGAAGGTTGAATCATCTGGATACAACGTTTATGGTTAATAAACATTGTATCCAGTTGATTCAATCTTCTTTGAAAGGTAAACGTCTTTCGGTGCTTTGAAGTGCTCAGCGGTGGAGATGGATGAGAAGCGGTTCATATCGCTTGAGACACTGTTTCACATTTTTGGACAGTAAACCACTTTTCAAAGGATACTATGAGTCAAACAGGAAACATCTGCACCGCAGTTTACATTAGTGTAGCCGGGTCTATTTAAATGTTAGAAGCTCGCTGTCACCGAATGGACGGAGCTGCTTTGAACTTTGGCTGGAATACGTCTGAATTCCCTTATTTTATTTTATTTTTTGCTCTTTCTGCACTGGAGGAAAGCCATGACCTATATATAGAAACAGAGAGCGTTTCTAGATGATTCAAAAAATACTCTGTCAAGTATGTATGATCATGTCCCATTCCTTGATGTTGGCAGTAGTGCCGCATGACTGATGGGCAGTAAGGAGACACGCATGATGCTAAAAAACCTCAAACTGTGCATTCACAATTCGCCGATCGTCCATTTCGCTGAGTGAAAATCTCTCCACTGCCTTGTAAAATACATTTGCCCCCGCTATCAAAGAGATTGCCGTTGAATATTTATCAGCAGTTTCAAGTTGGAGCTGCACCATTACTATTGATTTTACAAAATCGGGTCAAGGAAGGCAGACCTCCTTCTGTAGTCTGTATACGTTATGAATGTATTATGAGTTCTTCTGTGTCGTTCAGTGGGAGCTTATTGGTGTTTTCTACTACATTAATCTGCCGTTCCTTCAAAATTAACAATGCTTGGGGGCGTCCGGGTGGCGTGGTGGTCTATTCTGTTGCCTACCAACATGGGGATCGCTGGTTCGAATCCCCGGTTCGAATCCCCATGCTGCCTCTGGCTTGGTCAGGCCTCCCTACAGACACAATAGGCCGTGTCTGCGGGTGGGAAGACGGATGTGGGTATGTGTCCTGGTCGCTCTACTAGCGCCTCCTCTGGTCAATCGGGGCGCCTGTTCTGGGGGGAATCGCGTGGTCCTCCCACGCGCTTCGTCCCCCTGGTGAAACTCCCCACTGTCAGGTGAAAAGAAGCGGCTGGCGACTCCACATGCATCGGAGGAGGCATGTGGTAGTCTGCAGCCCTCCCCGGATTGGCAGAAGGGAGGGCTCAGAAGAGTGGGGTAGTTGGCCGGATACAATTGGGGAGAAAAGGGGAGAAAATCCCCCCCCCCAAAAAAATATCAACGCTTGAACCTCATTCGTCATATGTCGTTTAGGGCTGAAAAATATATTCTTTCAGAACAGACATTTGCAATATACATATATGTGCCATAGTTGGGTTGTAAGGGTTGCATTGTAAGGCGAACTGGACCCATCAGTATTGGGCTGTGGAGGCATGGAGGTGTTTAGCAGAGATGGCAGTGGGGTTTTTAACTAGATTGTTTAACACAATCTTGGAAAGTGAGAGGATGCCTGAGGAGTGGAGAAGAAGCATACTGGTACTGATGTTCAAGAATAAGGGTGATGTGCAGAACTGTAGTAACTACAGAGGTATAAAGTTGATCAGCCACAGCATGAAGACATGGGAAAGAGTAATAGAAGCTAGGTTAAGAGGAGAGGTGATGATCAGCGAGCAGCAGTATGGTTTCATGCCATGAAAGAGCACCACAGATGTGATGTTTGCTTTGAGAATGTTGATGGAGAAGTATAGAGAAGGCCAGAAGGAGGCGCATTGTGTCTTTGTGGATTTAGAGAAAGCATATGACAGGGTGCCGAGAGAGGAGGTGTGGTATTGTATGAGGAAGTCGGGAGTTGTGGAGAAGTATGTAGGAGTGGTGCAGGATATGTATGAGGGCAGTGTGACAGTGGTGAAGTGTGCGGTAGCAATGACAGATGGGTTCAAGGTGGAGGTGGGATTACATCAAGGATCGGAGTCCTATCCTGTTTGCAATGGTGATGGACAGGTTGACGGACGAGATCAGGCAGGAGTCTCCGTGGACTATGATGTTCGTGGATGACATTGTGATCTGTAGCGAGAGTAGGGTGCAGGTGGAGGAGAGCCTGGAGAGGTGGAGGTATGCACTGGAGAGAAGAGGAGTGAAAGTCAGTTGGAGCAAGACGGAATACCTATGCGTGAAGAGAGGGAGGACAGTGGAATGGTGAGGATGCAAGGACTAGAGGTGATGAAGGCGTATGAGTTTAAATACGTGGGGTCGACTGTCTAAAATAACGGGGCGCGCAGAAGAGAGGTGAAGAAGAGGGTGCAGGCAGGGTGGAGTGGGTGGAGAAGAGTGTCAGGAGTGATTTGCGACAGAAGGGTACCAGCAAGAGTTAAAGGGAAGGTTTACTAGATGGTAGTGAGACCAGCTATGTTATATGGTTTGGAGACAGCGGCACTGACGAAGGCGGAGCTGGAGGTGGCAGAGTTGAAGATGCCAAGATTTTTGTTGGGAGTGACGAAGGAGGGCAGGATTAGGAACAAGTATATCCATCACCACTACAACTTACTCCAGTCTGACCAACTGTCGCTGAAATCAAATAATGGATGCAAGACAACGTCCTCAAACTAAATTGTGATAAATCTGACATGATCATCCAAAATTGGATTCAAGAGTGTCGCATTTGTTTATTTTATCTTGTGTAAAGCGTCTTTTTGTACCTTGAAGAGCACTATACATATAAAATGTATTATTATTACTATTATTATTATTACTTGCCTCTGGTTTCCCACAGTAGCCAGCTGACCCTGAGCTCAGGACTATTTCTCTCAATCCCCCTCGGAGGGATTAATAAAATGGTGCGTGAGGTGTGAATGAACTCTCGGGTGTTGCCACCCCCCCTCTTTCCCCAGATCTGAACGAGTGTCTTATGAACAATGGCGGCTGCTCCCACATCTGCAGAGACAGGGTGATTGGCTTCGAGTGTGACTGCACACCGGGGCTCCAGCTCATAGACCACAAGACCTGCGGAGGTGAGTTATGTCGCCTCACTGCAAGAAGGTCCTGGGTTCGAACCCCAGGACTGTCCAACCTTAGGGGTCATCCCAGGTCGTCCTCTGTGTGGAGTTTGCATGTTCTCCCCGTGTCCGCGGTGGGGTTTCTCCGGGTGCTCCGGTTTCCCCCACCATCAAAAAGACATGCATGTTAGGGTTTATACTCCTGTCTGTGCCCCTGAGCAAGGCACGGCCAGACGAACTGGAGTTGGTCCCCAGGTGCTGCACGGCGGCTGCCCACTGCTCCTAGCTACACAGCTAGGATGGGTTAAATGCAGAGACGACTTTCCCCACAGGGATTAATAAAGTTTCTCAAAATAAAAAGGAAAAAAAAACCAAAATCTTTCGGTGGCTAGGCAACCACAGTCACCTGTCACTCATTTGTGTGTCCGCGTTAGCAATAAGTGAATTAGCTAAACTCTACCTATGCAAGATATCATTTTTTGTCGTGGTCAAACAATGGATCTTTTTTTATTAACGATGCAATTATTTCTCTAAAACATGGAGATGTGCAGAGCGCTTTCTGGAGTTCGTCTCCTCCATCTTTGTCGAAAACTGTTCAGTTGTGAAGGCCCGCCCCTCGGCTCTTGTGATTGGACAGCAGAAAAGGAGCGGCGGTGATGTAGGACGTTTTTCTCGTCAGAGTCTAACTTTTTTTCAACTTGAGGCGCTCGGGGCATTTTTTCCAAAAACACAAACAGCACCTATCATTAAAAAAACTGGCCAAAACATCTGAAACTCACTGAACATGTTTAGAAAAAGACTCCTCTGCCAAAAATGCATCAAATATAATCACAGCCCAAGTATTTGTCCTCATGAAGACTGAACCATCAGTCGTTTAGCTGGATTAATTGTTTACTTGTTTGTGTTTAAGGTTTAGCTTATTTGCTTGGATAAATAGCCTCTATTTTTTCCACACTCTTTCATTATTGTTTCAATAAAAAAACAAGACTGAAGACGTGGTTCTCTCTTTAGGACGTCCTTATCAAACAGGTCATAGCGTGACTTGTAGGCGGCTCATATTTGGCTGGTAGAAGGTCTTCTGGCCTCGGAAGGCAGTTGGCTGGATAATATGATTGGTTATGTCCTTCTGCTCTAATCTTAAATCCTCTTGGTTATGCTGAGGGGGGGGCACTGATCCCACAATGAGTATCGGTATTGAGGCTGATCTTGGCCTCACGGCCTGGATCCTATTCTGGAAAATGTATGTAATCCGGTTAGGAGTGACCACGGCCTGTTGGCATTTGGTCTCTCTGTGACGTAAAAGCCGTTATTACCCCAACAAAATGCTGAGGCTGTAGATCTCTCAGTGGTGTTTCCGGCAGTTGCCAAGAAAACATTAACAAACATTAAGTTTGCCTAAAGGTGATAATTGCTTCAGTACAATTACAAAAGATGGTGCTAATAGGAAAGTGGTTTTATGGAGATGTTTTGGAATAAAAGTTGTATTTCATAGATGAGTATAAATTACTTAGAGGGTAACATGTAGAATTATGTAATGAGAAACCTTTTTGGAGGTAGGTTATTTTAAAGCTGCAATCCGTGACTTTTCTCGTTATTTTATCCATTTGAAATGTGATGATGATGATGATGTGGCTGTGTTGGACAGACAGTCAATCTTCCAGTAGAACACTGTTGTAATATGGTTGGATGAAACCCCGTATCTCAGGATTAATTGACTACGGGCCCAGTGCCCTAACGTCTGTGGTCATGAAATCCTTCGAGAGACTGGCGTTGGCACACCTGAAGGAAATCACAGTCCCCGTGCTTGACCCCCCTGCAATTTGCCTACCGAGCAAACAGGTCAGTGGAGGGTGCAGTCAACATGGGATTGCAGGATACCTTCCGACACCTCGAATCCCCAGGGACATACACAAGGGTCCCGTTTGTGGACTTCAGCTCGGCGTTCAACAACACCATCCCAGATATCCTCCACTCCAAACTCACCCAGCTTACTTTACAAACCCTCATCTGCCAGTGGATTAAAAACGTCCTGACAGACAGGAGGCAGCTGGTGAGGCTGGGGAAAATCACATCCAGTGCCCGGACAATCAGCACTGGCGCCCCCCAGGGATGTGTGCTCTCCTCCCTACTCTTCTCCCTCTACACAAATGACTGCACCTCAGGTGACCCGTCTGTTAAGCTCCTGAAGTTTGCAGATGACATAACCATCATTGGCCTCATCTGGGATGGTGCCGAATCTTTATATACGTAGACTGGAGGTTGATCAGCTGGCCCTCTGGTGCGGCCATAACAACCTGGAGCTGAATACGCTCAAAACTGGAGATGACGGTGTAGCCCCCCAACACTGCCCCCCCCCACCATACCCAACAGCACGGTGTCTGCAGTGAAAACCTACAGATTTCTGGGTTCCACAATCTCCCAGGACCTAAGGTGGGCATCCAACACAGACACAATCATCAAAAAGGCCCAGCAGAGGACGTACTTTCTCCACCAGCTCAAGAAGTTCAACCTGCCTCAGGAACTGCTGATTCAGTTCTACACTGCAGTCATCCAGTCTGTCCTCTGGACATCCGTCACTGTCTGGTTTGGATCAGCCACCAAACAAGACAGGGACAGACTACACCAGACAGTTAGGTCTGCAGAGAAAATCATTGGTGCCAACCTGCCCTCCAATCAGGACTTATACACCTCCAGACTCAGGAAACAGGCAGGCAACATCACTGCAGACCCATCACACCCTGGTCACAACCTGTTCCAACTCCTCCCCTCTGGTAGGCGCCACAGAGCACTGTACCCCAAAACAACCAGATATAAAAACAGTTTCTTTCCGCAGGCTGTCATTTAGATGAACGCTTAACACTGTCAAATAAATCCAACCATGTGGTATATACTGAACTGTACATTGTACGTACGTATACTGGTACCCTCTGTCATGTCCATCTACCTCAGGCCTGTATGTAAGTAGCCTGCTAACATCTATTTCAGCATCTCTGATATATTCTCTGCACCATTGCACTTTATCACCTTATTTCGCCTGTATCTAGTCAGTTCTTGTGTATATATCTGAAGATTGTTGTGTTGTAGTGTTGTTGTTCTTTAAGTACACTGAGAGAGCCACAAAACCGGAGTCAGATTCCCTGTAGTGCAAACTTACATGGCCAATAAACCTGGTTCTGATTCTGTCAACAGGTCTGTTTCTCAGACCTGTTGACACTGTTTTTCTGGGACTACAAACCAGGTGTAGCAGGACTACACCTAAACAGTTCCCACCCATGTGAAAATGGATCCTGGGACAGAAGCTAACGCAGACAGTCTGATGTATTACGAACTACATTACACTATGTGGGAACAGATTTACTGTAGTGCTTATCATCTGTCCTACAGCAGCATGGCCACATCTGCATCATATTGCAATCGTTTTTGGTAAAGATGACAGTTAATATCATGCAAACTTACTTCGTGGTCCAGATTGATAAAATGATCATTTATTAAGGGAGAAAAGTTACGGATTTCAGCTTTAAGTTTGGCCTATTGGCAAAGTGTAGAGGAATTTGTAATCAGAAAGTGACTTCATTTAAAAAGAAAAACAATGATTTAATATGCTAATATGGCTGCTGCCACCTGTCACTCATTGTCACCCTTCTCTCCATACAGACATCAACGAGTGTCTGAACCCCGGCATCTGTAGTCAGATCTGTATCAACCTGAAGGGCGGCTACAAGTGCGAGTGCCACAACGGCTACCAAATGGATCCCACCTCTGGAGTCTGCAAAGCAGTAGGTGAGTCAACATGTACGACCTCACCGGGCCGTTAACATCAGCTCTCAGTGGTTTTTTGGCTTTTTACTCATTAGAAAGAAGCAATAGCAGGGCGCCCGGGTAGTGTAGCGGTCCATTACGTTGCCTGCCAACACGGGGATCGCTGGTTTGATTCCCCGTGTTACCTGCGGCTTGGTTGAGACTCCACATGTATGGGAGGAGGCATGTGGTAGTCTGCAGCCCTCCCCAGCTCGGCAGAGGGGGTGGAGCAGCGACCAGGACGGCTCAGAAGAATGGGGTAATTGGCCGGTTAGAACTGGTCACAGAATCCCGTTCATTTCCAATGAAACTGGGATCTAGATTTGCAGTATGACAATCGGTTATTATGACCACCAGATAATACCAGAGCCACGAAAACTGAGGAAACGGAGGATAGCCACTTTGAGTAGAACCGTACGTGAGTTTAAAATGTTGAACATCTGGAAATTTGGATAGCGTTTCATTATTTAAGGTTAAGGTAAGGGTTTTTTTTAAGGTAAGGTTAGCCAAGTGCTATAAACGGTCAGCGAAGAATTAAGGAATCAGAAAGAACGTCAGCATTTTTTTTCAAAGCGAACACAAAAGCATTTCAGCATTGGTCAAAGATGCGGGGAGTGTGAGGTTAAAGGTGCGAGTCTCCTCCTGCTGGGCAGCATGTTAATATCCGTACTACTGTAAATGGGCCATGTAATGTCTGCAGCTTCACTGGGTTCTCCAACCAAGCACCGGTTTACAGACCATGTCTGCAGCTGTGAGGGACCCGGGACGGGGCCCGAGCAGCCTGCACCAGGTTCACTGGTGCTTCATGAAGGACGAACCTGCTGAAAGACTGGACAGGGCTGGGTTAAAGGGGTGTTGCCGTTTCTCAGCGTCGTTCATGTCACACGGCTCCATGCTGTGTGAGCCGTTGCTGGAGTTCAGATCCAGCTCTAAAGGGGTTTTTGCAGGATCATCTGTTATAAACAGAAGCTCCAGAGTGTTTACTGGTGTTTGATCCAGAACATGTTTTTAGATCCATTGAAAATATCTAGAAATTTAAAGACGCTTCCAAAGGAGTAAGGTGATAGAGTGACTCCAAACTCAGGTTATGCAGCGATTGTGATGTTTGCAGCCAGTAGTCCCAAAATGTTGGCCTGTCTTCAGGATCCTGAGGTCTTGGTCCTGAGGGGAAGCACTAATGTGTCTAGTTGAAGCTTTTTTGGGGGGGGGTCCCCAATTTTCTCCCCAATTGTATTTGTGCAGTGGCCCCACTCTTCCGAGCCTAACCAGAACCGGTCACTGCCCCTCTGCCGATCCGGGGAGGGCTGCAGACTACCACATGCCTCCTCCCATACACGTGGAGTCGCCAGCCGCTTCTTTTCACCTGACAGTGAGGAGTTTCACCAGGGGGACGTAGCACGTGGGAGGATCACACTATTCCGCCCCCCGCCCCCGACCAGAGGGGGCGCTAGTGCAGCGACCAGGACACATACCCACATCTGGCTTCCCACCCGCAGACACGGCCAATTGTGTCTGCAGGGACGCCCGACCAAACCGGAGGTAACATGGGGATTCGAACCGGCGATCCCCGTGTTGGTAGGCACCGGAATAGACCGCCACGCTATCCGGATGCCCGCCATTCAAGGTTTTTTGTTTGTTTTTTGGTAGTCTGAGCTCTGCGTAAGGATTGTTCTTCAGTGCATGGTGAGGAGTGAAAGAGATGAAACGAAGAGAGTCCTGACAGAAGAGACGCTTCGTCTGTCCCCAGCGTAATAATCAGGATCAGAATCATGGAGCTTGAGTGTGGGATGTACTGCATGGTAGAGGACGCTGTCTGCTGATTTATTTATTTTGTTCTTCTTTGTGGTGAAGATATACCTTTCTGTTGCTGGTTTTGAATACATATTTCTTCAGTCCCTTCTTTCCTCTACCCCCTTTCTCTGCAGTGTTGAAGATATGCTCATAAGTCATGGGCACTTCCTTTGGGTAGAATTAGCTTGTAAAAACTAACACTTTGGGGACGGCACGGTGGCGCAGCGGTTAGCGCGGTCGCCTCACAGCAAGAAGGTCCTGGGTTCGAGTCCCGGGGTACTCCAACCTTGGGGGTCGTCCCGGGTCGTCCTCTGTGTGGAGTTGGCGTGTTCTCCCCGTGTCTGCGTGGGTTTCCTCCCACAGCCCAAAGACATGTAGGTCAGGCGAACCGGCCTTACTAACTTGTTCCTAGGTGTGTGTGTGTGTGTGTGTGTGTGTGTGTGTGTGTGTGTGTGTGTGTGTGTGTGTGTGTGTGTGTGTGTGTGTGTTGGCCCGGCCCTGTGATGGTCTGGCGACCTGTCCAGGGTGTTTCCCCGCCTGCCGCCCAATGGCTGCTAGGATAGACTCCAGCATCCCTCTGACCCTGAGCAGGATGAGCAGTTTATGAGTCGGGGGGGAATCCGGGTGGCATGGCGCTCTAGTCCGTTGAATACCGACACAGGCATCGCTGGTTCGAATCCCCGGGTTACCTCCGGCTTGGTCAGGCATCCCTACAGACACAACTGGCCGTGTCTGCGGGTGGGAAGACGGATGTGGGTATGTCTCCTGGTCGCTGCACTAGCGCCTCCTCTGGTCGGTCGGGGCGCCTACTCGGGGGGGAGGGGGAACTGGGGGGGAATAGCCGATCCCCCCCCCCACGCACTACATCCCCCTGGTGAAACTCCTCACTGTCAGGTGAAGAGAAGCGGCTGGCGACTCCACATGTATGGGAGGAGGCATGTGGTAGTCTGCAGCACCTCCCCGGATCGGCAGAGGGGGCGGAGCAGAGGGGGTGGAGCGGCGACCGGGACGGCTCGGAGTTGAATTGGGGAGAAAAGAGAGGCTTGGCATCGTGGGTTTTTTTGTTATTCTGAAAGTCCAACTCAACAAAACCTTTCACCCCCCGCCTCCCCCCCCGTCTCTCCCCACCAGGTAAGGAGCCCTCTCTGATTTTCACCAACCGCCGTGACATCCGTCGCCTGGGTCTCGAGAGGAAGGAGTACACCCAGATAGTGGAGCAGCAGAGGAACACTGTGGCCCTGGATGCCGACTTCAACCAGCAGCTGATTTTCTGGGCCGACCTGGGACACAAAGCAATATATAGGTAGAGTTTTACACATGCACAGACACACACACACACACACACATACATGAACAGAAACTCAAATGTGTGCTCATAGAGACTCGGTGTGTGACTTGAATCACACTTTACTATTACCTCCGCTACTCACTCGTTGAATTTACATATAATGTTTACATTATATCACGGCGGCATGGTGGCGAAGTGGTCAGCGCCGTCGTCTCACAGCAAGAAGGCCCTGGGTTCGAACCCCAGGGTTGTCCAACCTCGGGGGTCGACCCAGGTCCTCCTGTGTGTGGAGTTTGTTCTCCCCGTGTCTGCGGTGGGTTTTCTCCGGGTGCTTCGGTTTCCCCCACCATCCTAAAGACATGCCTGTTAGGGTTTATACTCCTGTCTGTGCCCCTGAGCAAGGCATGGCTAGACGAGCTGGAGCTGGTCCCCGGGTGCTGCACGGCGGCTGCTCCCAGCTACACAGCTAGGGTGGTTAAATGCAGAGCAGAATTTCCCCACGGGGATCAATATAGTATATAAAAAATAAAAGAATTATGGTGTAACTTTGTTTTTACTAGTTAAAGTGTGTGATTGGCTATATCCACACACACACACACCCAACAAATCTCGTGAGGTGCCGAGCAGAAAACAAACATGGAGTCCTTACATGCTCCCAGTTAGAGTTCGTGACTTGACGAAGCGCCGTTGTGGTTGACGCGTCGACAAAATAATTTAATCCGAAGTGTGCGGACTGTTTTTGCTTTTAGAGCTTTTTTTTCTGGTTCCTTGGTCGGGCGTCCCTACAGACACAATTGGCCGTGTCTGCGGGTGGGAAGCAGGATGTGCGTATGTGTCCTGGTCGCTGCACTAGCGCCTCCTCTGGTCGGTCAGGGCACCTGTTCCGGGGGGGGAATTGGGGGGAATAGCGTGATTTCCCCCCCACACGCTACGTCACCCCGGCGAAACTCCTCACTGTCAGGTGAAAAGAAGCGGCTGGCGACCCCACGTGTATGGGAGGAGGCGTGTGGTAGTCTGCAGCCCTCCCCGGATCAGCAGAGGGGGTGGAGCAGCGACCGGGGCGGCTCGGAAGAGTGGGGTAATTGGCCAAGTACAATTGGGGAGAAAAAGGGGGGGGGAATACACCACACACAAAACAATGCCTTGCTCACAGGCACATTGGCAGTAGCTTGAGCGAATGGAGAAGCCTGATTCACATACTTCTTCGCTCTGTCTGGGGATTCAAACCAGCCGACCTCTCGGACACAAACCCCTCCCCCCATTTTGTTCGACGAGCCGACAGATGGCTTGACGAGGTTTTTCTGACTCTGTCTGCCCTCCAGCACCGTGCTTGACAGACGGGGCGACGTGGGCGCCCACACCAAGGTGATCGATAACGTGCAGACCCCCGTGGGCGTCGCCGTCGACTGGATCTACAAGAACCTTTATTGGTCGGACCTCGGCACCAAGACCATCGCCGTGGCCAATTTCAACGGGACGAAGCAGAAAGTCTTGTTCGACAGTGGGCTGAAGGAGCCGGCCTCCATCGCAGTGGATCCTCTGTCCGGGTGAGTGGCCATGTGCAGTCCTGTCTGTTTGGTGGGTTGGTTGGTTGGTTGTGTAATCTGGGTTGTTTCTTGTCATCGTAGCAGTGAAACACAACTTCATTCGGCAGCAGTTGTTGTTGTTTTGTGTAACTCAAGGATAATCTGTTACCTGAAGTTTCCCACAAAATGAGGTCTGAAATATTTGCGGGAGCGTTTTCTCAAATCTGGTTCTGGGTATTGGATATTAAACATTACATTACCTAACGGCTTCCACGTGATGAACGTTAGTTTATTTCATGAATATGCTATTTCTGCAAATGTCAAGTCAAATTATCTGCCTAGCCTTAAGTCACAATTGAGTCCCAGAGGATTTAGCAACCCCATTTCAGTTGTGTCACCTACAGCAGTGTTTCTCAACCGGGGGTCCGCGGACCCCTAGTGGTCCGTGGTGTAATTGCAAGGGGTCCGTGAAAATAAAATATCTTTAAAAAAAAGATCCTATGACATTTATAGAAATAGGATTATTTTACTCAAATGTGACTGAGACCTTTATCTACCTAAACTATAAAGGGTAACAGGACTTTTTTCTCTAATTACATCTGTTTCACAAGTGTAATTTATTGTATTTTAATAAGAGATCTCGCTCCCGTTTGCATTGTTAAAAGTTACTGCATAAGAATTGTGTGTTGTTACATATATCTGAAAGTTACTGAATACATATTCTGTTTAGTTACATATATCTGAAAGTTACTGAATACATATTCTGTTTTGTTACATATATCTGAAAGTTACTGAATACATATTCTGTTTTGTTACATATATCTGAAAGTTACTGCATAAGAATTCTGTTTTGTTAACTATATCTAAGTTACAACTGAAAGCTCTTATTTTTGCCCCAAAGAGTGAATAAATGCTATAATGCAATTTAAAATGCAGTTTCTACTGTTTCTACCAAATTGCAACCCCCCTCCCCCAAGATCAGGTGGAGGGGTCCTCAGGGTAGATCAAAAATACGCAGGGGGTCCAGGACCCCAAAAAGGTTGAGAACCACTGGTCTACAGCACCCCCTGTCTTTAGAGGCTTGATTGGGATGAGGAAAAACTCCGTAGAACAAAATGTTGTCAGGGAAATTAGAAATGGGAGCAACCTCAAGAGGAGCATCAGGGGAAGATTCCCTCTTCCAGGACAAATAGACGTGGAACCAGTGGCGGCTGGCCAGTAGAGGGCGCTGGGGCGCCGCCCCCCTCAAATATCAAGAGATGAAAATCTGCTTAAACATGTTAAATATAATTTAGTTGTATTATGCAAATAATTATGAAATAAAAGTGTTTTCAGTCTGTGAGCGCCTGTCAGCAGCGTTAAATATTGGTTCAAATGGTATTTGGTTGGTTCCTGTCTGAATACATATACTTCCTGTCTGAATACATATACTTCCTGTCTAAATACATATACTTCCTGGGTGAGGGACGCCGGCCACACCATACCTTATGTCATGTAAGCCCTCAAACTTGTGGCGAGCAGGTGACCTGAGGCTGCTGTCTGACTGGTTCCTTCAGGTTTTCCAGGGGGCGCCGTTCTCTGCACCCCAGACACTCCCACCTTTATTGGCAGTGAATTGGTATTGCTTTAAAGATTTTTGATCTAATGTGATCGGACAATTCTCGTGGCTGTCAATCATGTTCACACCCACCACCACGCCTCGTCTCGACTGTCAATCATCCACTGTCTACGAACCCTGATAAAATGTGGAGGCTACATTGTGCTTCTTAATAACTCAGCAGCTGTCAGGTGGGCTGTACCGAGGTAAATTGCGCCCCCCCCCCAAAAAAAATGTTAGCACCAGCCGCCACTGCATGGAACATGTGTCGTGGATAGAGTAGACTAACGAGTCGCAATATGTAAATATGAAACAGATATCATGATATGTGTTGATACTGTGTGAAATTCTTCGGTTAATGGGACATTTTCCATATCGTCCGGCGTTAAAATAGAAATTACCTCGCGGGGACACTAAGGATCTACAGCTGCTACCACCACTGCTGATTTCAGTCCAGCTTTCAGGATTTGTAGGTCCAGATTTCACTTGAAGTGTTTGTTGACAACTTTTCTTGCGTGTTTGTGTTTCTACCGAAGGTTCCTTTACTGGTCGGACTGGGGTGAACCTGCCAAGATTGAGAAGTCTGGTATGAACGGCGTGAACAGACAGGTTTTGGTGGAGACGGACATCCAGTGGCCCAATGGAATAACCCTGGGTACGAACATACACACCCACACTTCAGTCAACTCACACATCAGTCAATCACAGTGCACATCATCACAATAAATAATGATAATAATAATAATAATCATCACAAAAAAGTGGATGTGCAGTCCAATTTTGGAGCACCTTTGCATGGTCAGCATGCAGTGGATGTGTTTATTAAATTGGTACAACTCTGTAACATGCAGTAAACAGTCCCTGAGCTAGCTGCTCATTTCAACCGGGATGTATTTTCCCAGTGAATTAACCTTTACATGCCATGCTCACACACACACACACACACACCAAATATATTGAATTAACTGTTGTCATACTTTAGTCAGTTATAAATCTGGTTGAAGTTTCTACCATTTAATAAACCTGGCTGGTGAAGGGCGTCCGGGTGGCCTAGCGGTCTATTCCGTTGCCTACCAACACGGGGATCGCCGGTTCGAATCCCCGTGTTACCTCCAGCTTGATCGGGCGTCCCTACAGACACAATCGGCTGCGTCTGCGGGTGGGAAGCCGGATGTGGGTATGTGTATGTCGCTGCACTAGCGCCTCCTCTGGTCGGTCGGGGAGGGGGAATAGCGTGATCCTCCCACGTGTTGCATCCCCCCGGCGAAACTCCTCACTGTCAGGTGAAAAGAAGCGGCTGGCGACTCCACATGTATGGGAGGAGGCGTGTGGTAGTCTGCAGCCCTCCCCGGATCGGCAGAGGGGGCGGAGCAGCGACCGGGACGGCTCGAAAGAGCGGGGTAATTGGGGAGAAAAAAGGGGGGAAATCCACCGAAGAAAACCCTGACTGGTGACCGAGATGTATCAGAGATTTTTCGCATGATTTGTGTACCCGGCACACACAAAAGTGTGTGTAGATGGATGGATGCCAATAATGACTGACATAGTTGGCTGTGCTGTATCTGTATCCATCTCTATCTGTCTTTATCCATCTAGCTGTGCATCCTCCCACCCATCTATCGAGCTAGCCATCTCTGTTTATATCCGTCTCTCTATTTCTTCTCTCCGTCACCCTCCCACCCTCCTGCTCTATTTATCTCTCTCCAGCTCGCTCGGTCCAAGATGATAGAATGTTGTATTGATTTGCCTTCCCTCCTCTCCCTTTCTCTGCTCTCCATCCGTCATCTTTTCTGACCCCCCCCCCCCCTCCTACCTCCCCTTCCTGTTGCCCCCCCCTCCGGCTAACTCTTTATTGTATGTTCTTCTTTTCCTCCGTATACGTCATTCCTCTCCTTTTCACCAGCTTCTTTTTACACTTTTCTTCCTCTCTGCTATTGTGTCCACTTCTCTCTCGCATCTCTGTCTGCCTCTCGACGCATTTGTCTCCCCTCTTTCCACGTCACCCTCCTCTTCTTTACCCAACTGGTCCCGATCGCCTCTCCTTTTTCTGTCCCTTCCGTTTTCTCTCGTTTTCATGCCATTTAAATCTCTGTCTTGATCCATCTTTCCCCTTTACTCTCTCTCTCTCTCTCTCTCTCTCTCTCTCTCTCTCTCTCTCTCTGTCGCTCCCTTTCGGATCTGTGTCCTCTTCCTCCTCCCCTTCATCACGTCTCTCTCAGACCTCATCAAAGGGAGGCTGTACTGGGTCGACTCCAAGCTGCACATGCTGTGTAGCGTCGACCTGAACGGAGACAACAGGAGGAAAGTCTTGCAGTCGGCGGAGTTCCTGGCTCACCCCTTCGCCCTCACTGTGTTTGAGGTAGGAGGCCCCCAAACTGTCTCGCCTGCACACCGACTCGCTCCAACGGTCTCGCTCTGTCGCTTTTTCTCAGTCGCTATTTCTCTCGCGTTCCCTCTTTGTCACTGTCTCTTGGTTTGTTGTTTTGTCTCTTGTGTCACGGTTTGTTGTTGTGACGCTGTCTCTTGTTTTGTCACCGTCTGTTACGCCACCGACTCTTGTTGTGTTACTCTCTTTTTTTGTTACTGTCCCTTGTGTCACTGTCACGTATTGTGTCGTTGTCTCTTGGTTTGTTGCTTTCTCTTTTTTTCGCTTTTGTCTCTTGTGTCCCTGTCTGTTTTCTCACTTTCTGTTGTGTCACTGACTATTGTGTCACTCTCGTCACTGTCGCTTGCTTTGTTGCTGTCTCTTGATGTTTCACTGTCTCTTTTGTCACAGTCTATTGTTTTGTCACTGTCTGTTGTTGTCACTCTTCTTGTCATTCGCTCTCGTCGCTTTCTTTTCTTTGGTCATTTTCTCCTGTTGTCACTTTGTCTTGTTGTGTCACTGTCTTTTGGTGTCCCTCTCTCTTGTTGTCATTCTCATCAGTTGGACTTGTTTTGCCACTGTCTTGTGTTGTGTCACTGTCTCTTGTATCAGTACATGTATATATGTATGTATGTCCATCAGTACAAATTCCTTTGGGGCAAAACTGCGCGCCTGGAAGTAATGGAAATAGTGTTTTGTTTTGTTTTTTGGAATAGTGTGGTCCTGGCACAAAGAGCTGAATGACCTGAATGTGTCATGATCAAATAAGTCAGCAACCCACAGCTATGCCAGGCCTTAAATGCCAGATCCAAAAGGGTGGAAAAAGATGGTTAAAAGTTCATGGAGAGAAGCCAATTGTTTGCGTGAAACTAAAATGTTTCCTGAACTGGTTCCAGATTCTGGCTGAGTTTTGAACCACAGGATTAAGATTATGATTCTTCAGGTTTACGGATAGTGGGGATGCCAACAATGAGACTGGAGAGAAAAGGAAGGCTAGCTTCTAAATGACCACAGAGGTCTTTCTCTGTCTGCAAATATGGTGATCCAGTATATTTGGAGCAGTTTGGAGATGTTCGCCGACCAATAGTCATGTAAATAATTGGGCAAACCTAGCCCACCCTCCAATTTGGATCTTTCTAGGCTTGCTTTTCTAATCTGAGAGGGAGCTTTGCTCCAAATGAAGATAGAAATAAGATGGTCCAAGTGTTTGAAAATGGATTTTAGTAGTAAAATGTGGAGATCATCTAAAATAGGTATGAAAACCTGGGCAATATTGTCATCTTTACAGAATCCACCCCACAAGTGAGAAGACGAGGTTTGACCAGCGTTCCAGGTCCCCCGTTTTATGCTCTAAAAGTACTTAAAATTGCATTTAAAAAGTGCTTCTAATGAACTTGTGACATAGATTCCTAGGTATGAGAAGCATTAAAAGGAAATTGGTTGTAGGTACTTTGCATAGCTACCTTGTTAACAGGAAATAGTGTGCTTTTTGACAGGTTTAATTTGTAGCCTAAGAGCTTTCCAAAGAGATTTAATAAGTCCAGGAGGTGGGGAAGACTATTGATAGGATCTGTAATAGAGAAGCAAGTCATCTGCATACAGCGATAGCTTGTTTGAGTAGCTCCATTCCTGTCAATCACTGAATCCCCTGGTGGAATCTGATAGCGTTAGCTAATGGTTCAATAGCTATATCAAACAGATATAAGGACAGACAACACCCCTGGCGGGTACCTCTAATGGAGGGCAAAATAATCAGAAGTAATACCATTGGTACACACAGAGTCCATAGGGCTTTAATATATTCTCTTGATCCAATTTAGGAAGGCCGGTCCAAACCTGTATTTCTCCAGAACAATTAGCAGATACCCCCACTCAATCCTGTCAAACGCCTTTTCTGCGTCAAGGTAAACAACAATTTCTGGTTGGAGGTCAGATTTGGAAGAATAGATAATATTTAGTAACCTTCACATTTAAAAAAAAAAAAAAAAAAAGATTGTTGGCCCGAAATATAACCTGTTTGGTCCTGGTTGATAATAGTGGGCATTATCTCTTCCAAATGGTGTGAGAGGGCCTAGGTAAGTATTTCATAATCACAGCAGAGAAGGCTGATTGGTCTATAGGAGCCACAGCCCAGGGTTTTTTGTTTTGGTTTTTGTTTTTATCCTTTTTCCAATAGGACAGAGTGTAGCTTTGAAGAGAGATTGGGGTAACCTCCCACAGGAGAGCATTTTATTGTATATTGATTGTAAAATAGTGGCTGAATTAGCTGAGAACACCGAGGAGAAATCCATCGGGACCAGGAGGAACCAGGAGCTTTTCCGCTTTGCATGGATTTAATCGCATATGTGATATCTTTTATTGATATGGGGCTATCGAGGGAAGGTTTTTCGTCTGCGCACAAGGTGAGGGATATCCAAGGAGTCGGGAAATTAAATTATTGGGTATGAATTTGCATCTTTTTCCGAAGGATATAGATTGGAGAAGTGTTTAAACTGATCGTTGATGACCTGCGGATTGCATGATATTACGTTTGGGCCTATGCTTAACTCTGATATAGCCTTCCTGGTTGCTTCTCACTTCAACAGATGTGGTAATAATTTGACTGCTTTTTCTCTGTGCTCAAAGAGACTGCTTGGATTTTTATCAGAAGCCTCTCTGCTTGTACAGTAGAGAGTTTATTGAATTCAGTCTGGAGCAGGAGGCTGGGCTGGGGTGGCAGAGAGGGCATATCTGCTGTCAGTTTCAAAAATGCACTGGGATATATCTTCAATCTGTTTGGAGCACTGTTTGTTCTCACTGACAGTGTATGATATTATCTGACCCCTAATATAGGCTTTCAGAGCCTCCTAGACTGCACTGCGACATTCCTCAAGTGTTGTTAATTTCAAGAAGGATATCAATTTGTAAGAAACATTATGAATTTGTGGCATGAAAGCAGGACAGGATCTAAACGCCAACTACGTTGTGGACCTATATTATCTGGAAAGTGTATATCCATTTGAAATGGACTATGGTCCAAAATGACAATGTTGTGGCATTGGCTGTTGCAGACAAATGGTAGCAATCTA
>NC_079222.1:6973889-6976613 GCF_029633865.1 Lampris incognitus
TTGGGTTACAGCACATACTGTGTGGGCCATGTGTGGGCCAGATGTTGACCCTAATGTAATGAACCGGACATGACTTGGTTACAGCACATACTGTGTGGGCCAGATGTGGGCCAGATGTGGGCCATATAAGGCGGACCTGTGGCTGAGTTGAGGCAGCCACACTCGCCCTGAGTCGACGCCGTGATTCAAGGCCACATGTGGGCGGTACAATAACTGCAGATGTGGGCCATATTTGGGCCAAAAGAAAGACTCTTTGCTATCTGGGTCTGTTCAGAATGAACGTAGTAACGTTTACAAACACAAGACCCGTGGCCCCTTTCTGCCCCACAATCTGCACAACGCACAACTGGCGCATGTAAACAAGGGAACGCGTCTCTAACAGCTAACCAGAGTTCATCTTGTGTTAGCTGTGTCGGTGTGATTACTTGTTAACATTCAGTGTTACTTAAGATTTTAAGTTTCTAACTTTAAGTTGACGGTTTGAACAAAAAAAGGTTTAACTGAAGTAATAACCGAAGGGTTTCCTGTTTAGGCTGGTTACGAGCGCGCACATACAGATGGTGTAGATTCATTTGGGGCTTTTGCCGGGATGGCAGCGGAGAGGGGGAGACTTGGGGGGGGGGGGGGCTTTATTATTCAATTCAATAATGCTTAATTGGCATGACTGCATACATTACAATTTGCCAAAGCAGGTGACAGTGAAATGACAGTATTAAAAGACAATATTAAACATTATTTTTAAATAAATGGAAAAAGGAACAGCTAGAACTGGTAGAAATATAGCATAGTATTTGAACAGTATTGACAGTAATTGGAACAGTAATTGACAGTGTTTTGGTCACTCACTGACCCTTAGGCTATGGAATTCTGACACATACTGTGCCGCAAGGTGTGACCTTTGGCCCTCTCCTAAAATAAGCGGCCATTTTTCTTTCTCATCCAGGAGCAGAAAATTGGAATCTGGTTTTCAAATTCCTCCTGGTATTCTTTTCTTATGTTCTGGGATTTCTCACAATTTAGGAGGAAGTGCACCTCTGTCTCCACCTCACCTGCCGTCCAGTGACCACATATTCTTTGCTCTTCTGGTAGCCAAGATTTTGCGTGTCTGCCCTTTTCAGGGGCTAGACCGTGGTCATTGAGCCTGCACTTGGTGAGGATGTGTCTCTGCTTACTGTCTCTGACAGTGGAGAGATAGTCAGCCAATTTGTGTTCTCTTTTTAGAACCTGATAACATTCTAGATTGTGCAGTAATTTGTTTCCATGTCTGTTTGTCCTTCACTGGCTGCACTGCGCAATAACGACCACCAGATGGCACTTATGAGCAATCCAGCCTGCAGTCTCTCTCTCTCTCCATCGCTAGCTCTTCGTGTGTGTGTGTGTGTGTGTGTGTGTGTGTGTGTGTGTGTGTGTGTGTGTGTGTCGTGTGTGTGTGTGTGTGTGTGTGTGTGTGTGTGTGTGTGTGTGTGTGTGCAAGCGTGACCTGATTTTTTTTTTGTTTACTGTGTTAAAAGTTTAAAAAAAAAAAAATTGAGTGGTTCATTTAGTTTTTAAACCATAGCCAAGTGTCTTGAAAAGTGAAATAAAGAAGAAAATAATGCATAAGCTTGGAGAAAATAGTTCTTTTCAGGATCACTTCCTCATTAATTCCTGTGGCATACCACTCCCGGTGTGTGTGTGTGTGTGTGTGTGTGTGTGTGTGTGTGTGTGTGTGTGTGTGTGTGTTCTTGGACTATTCTCCGCCGTTTTTTTTCTCCCAAATCAGTTGGGGTGGGTTTTTTGTGTTTCTTCTTCGCTGTCTTCTTGTAAACCTGACAGCTGAATTCTCTCAACGCCGCTCTCCCCTAATTGGACAACACGTGCAGACAGACGGTAGCCGTGTACGGAAAAAAGGCACCAAATTACCTCCCAACGGTTCTGCAGGATTCTCTCTGCCTCTTGAACCAAAGCCTGTTTCATCTCTACTGCTAATTACGTTCAGCAACGATGTGTTTTGTTGTGTTTTTTCGGCACCTTGCAGTCCGCATCGTGTCGTGTTTCCAGCAGACAGCTTTAGCACGCCATCACTGGACGCGTTTTTAGCAGTGGGAGGAGCCATTTTCTAATTGTGTCCAATGGGGTTCGACCGCTGATCTGTAATAAAGTCAGCATTGGTAACGTAACGATAGAGCCGCCATCTTGGTATCCCTTAACCGTTATCGCGTCTGGCTTTCTGCGGCTTGTCTCTGTGACTTAGATGTTCAGCACACGACTCGGAGGCTGCTGCGTTTAAAGAGGGTGGGGTGGTGGTGGTGTCTGTGGTGTCGTAGCAGAGGTCAGCAGCGACGGCGGGCGACGTTAAGAAAAGGTTTGCCGAGCTCCATCAGCGTTAACGTCACATGCGCAGCCGCCATCTTATATTCTCTTCTTCTTACTGTATTAACGTAGCGCACACGTTTCGCTATCCAACAGTGCCTCCTAGCGGCGTTACAAGAGAACTCATTACAGGACGCAACAGTGTCGTTAAGCCCATGTATGGGTGATAGAAAGAGATTTGTCATATGCTCACGGTTGTAATGTTTAGTTTTAATGTTAAAGTTGGCTCTCATCAATTTTGATCTGGAACAGTTTTTATAATATTTGGTCAAACTTAAAAAAAAAAAAACGAAACGGTGTCTGTGGCCGCCTTAGTTCTCGGTGCCCGTTCCTCATCAACCAACCAATCAACAACGTGTTCTTCAGGCTGGC